>NC_135448.1:4412500-4592500 GCF_051991255.1 Vanacampus margaritifer
GGCGTTAAGTGTGAGGTTGTGGTGAGCAAGCACGTCAAGTATCTTGGCGAGGCGTTCACTGTTTTTCCCGCAGCCGGGGGCTGGTCATGTGCTCGGCCAGTTGATCCGGAATCATCTCCTACTCCAATGATCCAAATTTGCACGGGATAGCCAGGCCCCGGAGGTCGGCAACGTAGTGGTGGACAGACTCACCCGGCCGCTGTATGCATTGGTGAAAGACAATGCGGCGTACTATAGCGCTCTGTGGAGCAGCAAAATGTCCGGACAGCAAGTCCACACAGTCATTAAACTTTGGTGCAGGTCCAAGACTTCGGAAAATCGGTTGTCCTTCGCTGCCCAGGCTGTGGATTAGCATAGCCCTTAGCCGAGCATTGCTAGCGCCGGCTAAGCCTATGGGCTTGATAAACGTCGTAAATGACTCGTACCGGCGGGGCCACGGAACCGGCGTTTCGCCAGGTGGGGAGGCAAAGGTTCAAGCGGAGGCTCCATCCTCGTCGCCAATGTTATGCCCCAATAACAAGAGGACAACGGCTGGTGCTTGCTTAACTTTTATTGTGTCTCATACACTCTCATCAACACTGTGTTGGGCCCGGTCGCTGTGAAGTCACAACCCTGCGACCCTAAACAGTGGCTTAAAGCCATACACCACATTGTCCTCACAAGGGTCGCGGGGGTCGCTGGAGCCTATCCCAGCTGGCTTCGGGCAGCAGGCTGGGTACATCCTGAACTGGTTGCCAGCCAATCGCAGGGCACACAGAGATGAACAATCATCCACCCTCACAATCACACCTATGGACAATTTGGAGTGTTCAATTAACCTGCCATGCATGTCTTTGGAAGGGATTAAACCGGAGTACCCGGAGAAAACCCACGCAAGCACGGGGAGAACATGCAAACTCCTCCCAGGAAGGTCGAAGCCAGGACTCAATCTCACGTCCTATCCACTGGGAGGCGGACGTGCTAACCACTCATTCACCGTGCCACCCCCCAAATAAATTAATAAATAAAATTTAACAAATACAAAAATTTCAAAAGAGTGGTCAAAAGTACCGAAAATTGGTACCGTTGAGTATCGGTATCAATTCGCAGGTACCGAGTATTGGAACAGTACCGGTTCAAATGTGAAGGGTACCCATTCCTATGTGTGGGTTGCGGGAGCTGCAACGGTTGGACACCTAATAAAACCGATGACAGTACAGACGCTCCCCTACTTACGAACATTCGAGTTACGAACAACGGTACATACGAACATTTCTGCGCGTACAGTATGTCGAAAAATGTTCGGAAAGAGATGCTGTAAGTTAGATTTTGTATTGCGCGTAGTGCTTCTTTCCGCCGCTAATACCGACGCTTGGCGCTGTGAGAGCTCATTGGAGGCTCAGCAACGTGTCGAGGAGGAGGAGGAAGAAACGCCGGTCCCCATGGAGGAGGAAATAACTTTTGAAGCCGATTCCAGCGACGACGAAGAATCTCTCATGATATAAAATCCTCCTCTTCCTCCTCCTCCATCATCTCCTTAAGCATCGAGTGCATCTTCCAAAAGTAAGTTAAACTTCATTTTATTTATCTTATTACGTACATGTACATACTGTGTGTGTCTCTCGCTCTCTCTCTCTAACATACGTAGTACAGTACAGTACTGTACGTATTCTCTCCATTTTATTAAAAGTTTTTTTCAGTACAAACCAATGCAGGTTACTTGTACAAGCCTTAAACATACTTATATAAACCTTCAATATACTTATATAGGCTTTAAACATAAATTATAATACAAAATATAGCACTGAAGCAACTTACAAACAAATTCACCTTATGAACGATCGTCCGGAACGTAACTCGTTCGTAAAGTGGGGAGCGTCTGTATACTGTTCCATCCATGAGACAGTAAGTGGGATTTCCATCTACCCATTTTTATTCGAATTTTCAAGAAATGAAAACTAAATGGAATTGCTACAAATTTGAAAAAAAATACGTACCTATGCAAAAAAACCGTTTTTACGCTTGGACGGAGGGGTGGATTTTGAAGTGTATTGAAAAAAGGAAAATGTGAATTTTGGCTATGAAAACAGGTTTTGCGAATAACCGCTGGCAAGACTGATACACGTCACATTTTGACTGGATATTACGTCACACGTACGTTTGTAGTTACAAAGAAATAGTAGACAATAAAGTAAGGTATGTTTGGGGGGACGATGAAACAGAAATCTTTTTTAAATTAATTAAAGAAGTGAATAGTAATGAAATTTTAGATGTAAAACAGCAAAGAAACGCTACGGTTTATCAAGAATTATAAAAGCAAACTCATATGACGTCATTGCACGGCGCAGTCGCTTCCTGGTCGTCTTTTAAATTACGGGTGGATCACATCTCTATGGTGTATACCGCCACCTACAGCGGTGGAGTCCCCTCTCAATATTTGCAAAAGAAGAGCAGATGGAAACGGGCATAAGTCGCATCGCATCATCATTGACTGGAATTGATGATTAATGGAAGGGCTTCAGCACGTTCAGCGAATGCTTGATAATGCGAAGCCTCACAAAAATATACGGATTGAGAAGGACCGTGTATACTCATCGCAATCGATAGAAGTAATCCTTTTTTTTTTTTCTAAGGAGAGCTCAGTATTATTCATTCGATTTGACATCATCATTGCTCTCCTTTTTTTAAAAAAAAATAAAATAAAAAAGTTTTTTTCCTTTTTTTATTTTTTTATTTTTTAAATATATATACATATATATATATATATATATATATATATATACACACACATATATATATATATATATATATTTTATTTTTATTTTTTTTGTATGTGGGTGAGTGTGTGTATGTGCGTGTCTGTGTGCGTGCGTGCGTGCGTGCGTGCGTGTATTCATCAGTTCACCTAAAGCCCATTAAAAAAAATCCCATACTAATAATATAATATAATAATAAATTGCCAAATGCAGAAACATCAATGTAAGTTATCACGATATAGTGGCTCTCGCTAACAGACAGAATTAAGTAACCAGAATTAGGTTAAAAAATTCTATATACGTAGACCATGTTTCTATGAATTTTGATATTTGGTTTTTATTTGAGGCAGATATTTTTTCCATTAAAATGTGATTTATGAGGTTAGACCATTGGTCGATATTCAGAGTTTGTTTATTTTTCCAGTTAACAAGAATTGTTTTTTTAGCGATAGTAAGGGCTACAAGTGTAGATTGAAATTGTTTATGTGGTAAGTCAGTTGTTGTTAGGTCACTATAAATGTTATCCAGAAGTGGAGAAAAGTTTAAATGAATTAAATCAGTTAATTTAGGTGAGATTTTTATGCCTAAGTATTTTAAATTACCTATAGGAAATGAGTAGTGTGGGTCCTGGCTTGCAGGGTTCCATGAATTTTCTGTAATAGGTAGAAGTGTTGATTTTGTCCAGTTAATAGAATAATCTGATAACTGTGAGAATTTAGTTATTAAGTTAAATACTTCCCTTAACGAAGTAGCCGGCTTTTCTAAATAAAGTAAGATGTCATCGGCATATAGATTAATTTTATGTTCTGTTACCCCAGAGTAAATTCCTTGAATCCTTCTTTCCTGGCGTATGGCTAATGCAAGTGGCTCAATAAATATTGCAAATAATAATACTGATACCCAGTGGATAAATGATTTCCCAAAGCCAAATTTATTTAAAACAGCAATGAGGAAGGACCAGTTAACTTTGTCGAAAGCTTTTTCTGCATCCAATGATATAATAACTGCCTTTTTATCATGCCGCTGTGACATGCTAATAAGGTTAAAGAGTCTCCTAATATTATTAGTAGAGTGACGATCTTTAATAAAGCCTGTTTGGTCGCTATGAATGATTGTCGAGATTACTGTTTCTAGTCTAGATGTGAAAGCCTTAGTGATAATTTTAATATCAGTGTTAATTAGTGAAATCGGACGGTAACTTGATGGAAGGGTGGGGTCTTTTTCTGGCTTTAATAAAAGTTTAATTGCTGCTGTATTCATGTGTGGGAGTATGTAACCCTTAGTTTTAATTTCTGTTACTACTCTTAAGAATAGTGGAGCAAGCATTAACCAGAAGTGCTTAAAAAATATAGCCGGATAACCATCCGGGCCAGGTGCTTTGCCATTAGGAATACTATCTAGAGCACTGTACAACTCGTTTATAGTAAGTGAAGTAAAAAAAAAAAAAAAAAAAGATAGAAGTAATCATGATTCATTGCTCACGCTGTGTATTTTTTTAAAACTTCGCATTATCAAGCATTTGCTAAAAGGTGGGCACTTCCATCAATCATCAATTTGGGTCAATGACGATGCCCACCTCTGGTTTTGCACATTTTCAATAAATTCGGTTAAAAAAAATTAAACAATTGGATGGAAACCTGACTACTCAGCTGCAATACATCTTTCCAACAGTGTGTGGTGGTAATGTGTAAATCAGTTGTTTTACAGCAAAAAAATTAAAAATAAAAAGATCGGAGCCAACCAATAAAATAAAAAAATATATTAAAAAAAGACGCCAAAAAAAGACTAAGACTTAGTGAGGGGTGGGGGAAGACTCTGACTTCCTGTTGAGTTATACTTTGAATGAACCATTCTGTGGTTCCCGCCCCTAGCCACATACACAATTAATGGATTTGACGGAAAGTGCATTTTTGCACACAAAGAAATAAAATCTAAATTTGTACTTTTGGGGTGGTAGAATGTAATCTGTAAGGATTTAAGATTTACATCGGAAGATGGTAGCAAGTTGTTGGAGGGATGCTAGGCTGCTTCCTGTTTGCTGCTGAGGTGCCCTTGGGCAAGACACCTTCCCTATCTCCCCAGATGAAGAAATGCAGCACTGTTTGCATGCTGCTTTCACGCTGACATTTGTCATTGCTTCCCTGAAGAAGTGTCATTTGTTTGTATGAATATGACATGCAACACTAAATATGAGGTAGAGTATAGAATCAATTTCCCCTTGAGGGATTGTACTTATACCGTAGTAGTTAAAAAAAAGTGAGCTAAAACTAAACTAATAGGTAACTAAAGACAAGGCCAATTTTGTAAAGCCACAATATAATTCAATCAGTGAATTGTACACTACAGTTTCCGTTTGCTAATCCATCATAAAATAAAGTAAGTAGAGGGCAGCTGTGTCTACTATTGACACTCAGTGCAAGCTCCCTTCAAGAAAGCTAATCCCCACATATTGCAGGATTCTATCAGATAATCAAGTCAGAAACAGCTGTCCTGATTTAGCAACATCTGTGATTTTTGCTTTTAGTTGAATTAAACCGTGTCACATCCACAACTCATCCTTCTTAACCGCACACACACCCTGTGCAGTGCGAATCACTTCACCTAGCTTTGAATATGGCAGGAAGAATGCTGCAGCAGTTAAATGACAGGATTTGCCACATCTGTGAGAGCAGCTGCAGCATTAGCCGCACAGGGTAATTCTCACACCAACTGAGAGCTGCTTAAACCTATTGAGGGTTTACTCCAACTATTTAAGAAGATGGATTAGAAAAATAATTCCATTCTTAGATTTTCCACTACCGGCCAGTGTTTTGCTGAATTTGGAGGAATTGCATGCTTTGAAAATGTACATTTCTGTCAGTGTATTAACAATAATATGCAGTATTTTACTGCAATTATAACTTAAAAAACAAGTTGGTTAAGAATTGAGAAAATTATACATCAATATCATCACATCTTTCAGTGATTTTATATTGCAGGATATATACAATGTTTGTGGACGAGCCTAGCTAGCAGGTTTCACCTGGTGTTATCCACTCACCACACATTTTGGTGTCAGCCAATCAGTTTCCAGCCTACCCTTGCCTTTTATCTGTGTACTTTGCCTGTACTTATTCATTTAATGTACCAATTTCAGTATACTATTAATTTTGTTTCATTTATTTAATAGCAGTACCGGGCAATTTTGCTTCCCGTCATTGACGATGCCCACCTTTCGGCAAGTGCACAATAACCCGAAGCCTCAAATAATACACAGACTGACCACATTTACGTCCGTCAATTGGGGTGAGCACAGACGAAAGCAAATGTATACCTGCTTAGAATCAGGAATGAGTACATCAGAGGGACAGCACGTTAGAGGTTTTGGAGATTAAGTTAGAAAGGCCAGACTGAGATGGTTTGGACATGCCCAGAGGAGACATAGTGAGTATATTGGCAGAAGGATGCAGAGTTTCCAAATGCCAGGCAGGAGGTCTAAAGGAAGACCAAAGATGTATATGGATGTAGTTACAAAGGACATGAAGGTAGTTGGTATGAGAGCAGAGGATGCAGAGGACAGGGTTAAATGGAGGCAACTGATTTGCTGTGGCGACCCCTGAAGGGAAAAGTCGAAAGGAGAAGAAGAAGAAAATAGGACGCAATATTTTCCGATTTGATAAAAAACACTTGCATTCTGTCGCAGCCCTTGTGGGTGAGTCGTGGGTTGGGTAGTTTCCCATGGTCTGTACAGGCTGTGAAGGTAACGCAGCCTTTTGTTTTGGTAATCTAAGCGCGTTAGGAGCTGTTGTGTTTTGGCGTGGTTATTGCAAATTGTCATTAAAGTTATTGTTAGTTCGCCGCTTGACCTGATTAGTCACCAACGCTACAATACATATACATTAAAAGAGGCATTAGTAGTTTCAAGATTTAAAACAACTTCCTATACCCCCCCCCCCCCCACACACACACACACACACACACGCACACACACGCCCCCGCTACATTTCACGGCAGATGTTTTAAGTCAAAGTAGCATAGGGTTGTGTGCAATCAATCTAGTTGGTAAATGGTAAACTGTGCTATCTACTCTAAATGTGGGTTTGGTAGTAAAAAATATTCCAACTTTCACCATCACAGAAGACTAGAAAGAGGTTAAAAGCTTTCAACTGAAATATGTAAATAAACTTTTCAAATGTGACTAGTTATTTGACTGTCCACTTTCAGTGCATAGAAACCACTTCTCATTGTCAAAGTGGCTTACTGCACTCCAAGTAGCTAATCTTTTAAATAATGACTGTAAGGTCTGACAGATCAGCCTGAGCCTTCCCCTGAGCTGTAGGCCTAACACATGAAGGGGGAAAAAAAGACAGAGCAAATCCATCAAAGTGACAGGATAAATTAAGGTAGAGACACTTCACTACCTGTAAGGAGGTACTCCTTTCAGCAGTAATTGTTTTGATAAATGTATGAGCAGAGTGAAAGATGAGGGGGACAGACAGCTGAACGACACTTGGTGTCGGACTTCTTCGGCGGGTGCCTGTATGTTAAAACAGTTACAGTAATAACAGCATGTACAATTCTTTTACTATGCTATTCCGAACTATGTCATTTTGTAAAGTGCATGTTACATTGTAAAAAGGTAATGAAATGTTCTACTTTTAGAAACATCTCATATTTGCTCTCCTGTTGGGAAAAGAACCCAGTATCAGTCCTTAACTTAAAATTGCATGTTCAGTTAATTCCTCAAGCACCATTTAGGAATTATGATTGAATTCTGTACTTCTTTCTTTTTGAGTAATCATGAGACATTTTAGGATTTTGTTTTTTATGGTTCTAAATGTTTTGATTATACATATGAGGCCATACACGGAACACTGAAATCACGTATTGTTAGTAAAATACTACTAATAATAATTAATAAAAATAAAATTAAAAATATATATATATATTTAAAAGATGCCCAATAATCTAAAATTACCAGTAAGTAAACCTGAAGTAGACATTGCAAACATGAAGTAGACATTGCTGCATATTAAACAACCTTTGTGTTTCACAAACTCAAACTAGCTACTGGAGTGTATATAATGCTTGTGGGCAGAACTAATCCTGTAAGCGAGAAGTTTTGAGAATTGATTCTATGAGAAGAATATAAGATGCTTGTAAAGCAGAGTCTGTTTTGAACGTTTTGTTCAATAGTTGTAATTTACAGGAAACGCGTTGTATTAAGGGTCAAAAAAGCTATTAAAACAAACATATGCTAGTCATATGCTATTTGTTATGTATATATATGTGTGCATATGTGTTGTATTAAGGGTCAAAAAAGCTATTAAAACAAACATATGCTAGTCATATGCTATTTGTTATGTATATATATATATATATATATATATATATATATATATGTGTGCATATTTATATATATATATATATATGAATAAATGGAGTCAATTACTTTATGATGCATATTTTTGGTAGTCACGGGCCAGTGAATATGGCAGGGTTCCACTGAATTGAATTGTAACATCTGTTCAATTAAGACAACTTGCGGTTAACGTCAATGTAATTATGCCAAAATAGTGCACACTTGTTGAGTGTAGTGATTTAGCAGAAATTAGAATATAAACTGTAACATTTTTCCTAGTTTCATAGGAAAAATCATTTTCTGGCAGTTTTGAGAGTATAATTAAACCCATAAATGCTGATGCTCCAGATACTCAACTAGCTTAAATAAAGGTCACTTTTATAGCTTCTATTATCGGCACAACCGTTTAAAACTCTACCAACATAATTGCACAAGGCTTTTTACTAATCATGAATTAACATTTTGACATGCTTAGCTAACACTGCATGCTATTAGAATTATTTTTAGCAATGGGCCTCTGTGCACCTTTTTATGTAGTCCATTTAAAATCACGAGTCCATTAACCGTTACATAAAACCGTTTGCAGCTAGAATAATCATTTACCACATTACAAAATCTAGACTGTAGCTAAATTCATCGAAAAAAGGAAAACGAAAAAAAAAAAAACAGCAAGAGTCATCTGATCTCTATTTAAGCGATACTGTAGTCCCATCCATTTTCTGAACCGCTTATCCTCATGAGGGTCGCGGGCATGCTGGAGCCTATCCCAGCTATCAATTCCATGCTGGATTCTATCTCAGCTATCAATGGACAGGAGGCAGAGTACACCCTGAACTAAAGCTGGAATCAAACCCTGCACCTCAGAACTGTAAGACGTGCTAATCAGTGCCCCACCGTGCTGCCCTGATACTGTATACTTAAAAAGAACCCCGAATGTAATGACAAGTTTGTGCCATGATTTATTTGGTTGTTATGAACATAACTATGAGATTCATTAAAAAAAAAAAAATTCCAGTTGATTACATTTTGTAGAAATTTTATTTGTACATATGCCACCATTATTATTTACGTCGCAACGCTTTCATTGCATAGTGACATAGAATGGCGGCTGCCTCTCTGCCGAGCAATGCAAAGTGGGTACAAAGAAATCGAGGTAAGCCTTCGTAGCGTTCCTAAAGGGATCAAAACTCTTGAATGCGTCTGGTAAATGACGAGCGCACGGCGTGGGAGAGGGTGACTCTCCCGATCGCATGTTGTTTCTTTAGGAACGCTACCTTGCTTTCTTTATATGCCTTTTACATTGCTCGACAGGGAGCCGGCCTCCATTCTACGTCACTACGCACTGAATTGTTGCGATGTAAATAACAATGGCGTGCGTCCAAATAAAGTTTCTACAAAATGTATTAAACTGGAAATATTTTTGAAAAAATAATCTCATAGTTATGTTAGTAACAACCACATAAATCATATAGAGCAAACTTGTCATTACAGTCGGGTTTCTTTTTAAACAAAATCCACCATGGAATTTATTTCCTGTGGTCTATTGTCATTTTAATAGAAAGAAAAGTGGTAACAATGATATACACGTTTCATTACCAGGTTAGAAAGGATGCATAAAGTCAAAGATTAAGATGATAACAAGAGTTTTTCATAATCATCTGACTAAGAGTGTGCGGAATAGAAAGTGGTCATGAGAAAACAGTAAAGGCTCAATGAAAATGAAAGATAAGGAAGATGTGATGCCCTCTCTCACTGAAGGGTTAGTCTCGTCCCGCATGATTGACAGCTGTCACACACCAACATGCTTCTTATGGCTATTTTTCAGGCCCTCCCCTGAGACAAGAAACTGTCCTTAAACCTCAAATTGAATTGTAATTCTGGAAATCAATACAGCTGCAGTCTGCAGGGCTGCTGTAAGCCCTGTGATGTCCCCACAATGGCAAACTGATAAGAAGTCAGATTGGTCAAGTCAATCATCAATATAGGCCTCATCTAGTTAAAAATAATAATAATAATAAGGGGGACAAAGACATGCACACACAAGGAATCGCTACCTTCTTGCAGAGATATTGTATTTCTTATCAAGGAGCTGGCATGCTTCATCCCTGGGGAGTTACTCCTCATAAAATATAATTGGATTCTGTTTTTTATTCCAATTGAGGCACTCTTGGGGTTCTAAATTATTGACAGGTGGCAAATTATTAGATGATCAGTTACTAATTATGTGAAAAATACTCACGAATAACCAACATAAAGTCAATGGCCACAATATTAGGTACATTGTTTAATAAAACATTGTAGAGTTTTGTTATCAATTAAATGCTGTCTCATATTTCCATACAGCACCTCAACAAGCTGCTTGAATCCAGGGCAATCTCCCAACACACCCATCCTCTTATCAGGATTTTCAGGATATCAGGATATTTTTCCATGTTGCTTGAAGAGTGAAAGTTCCCTAAGTGGAATTACTCTATAATAATACCCACATACACTGAACTAGTAACGCAAGTCTAATTTCACTGCAACGTGATGTGCAAAAATGACATAGACAATATTTTTTTTACAGTAATATGAAAAAAAAAGAAAAGTATGCAGTGATTACAATATCCATCCATCCATCCATCTATTTTCTGCAGCTTTCTGGGTCAAAGGGGCAGAAGCTTTAGCAAGGTAGCCCAGACTTCCCTCTCCCCAGCCACTTCGTCTAGCTCCACCGAAGGGATACCAAAGTATTCCCAGGCCAGACGAGAGAGAGTGTCTCCAGTGTGTTCTGGGTCATCCCTGGAGCCTCCTACCGGCGGGACTTGCCCAGAACAACTCTTAAGGGACGCGTCTAGGAAGCATCGGAACCAGATTCCCAAGCCGCCTCAGCTGGCTCCTTACAACGTGGAGGAGCAGCGGCTCGACTGAGTACATCACCGATGACGGAGCTTCTCACCCTATCTCTAAGGGAGAGCCCAGACACCATGCAGAGGCATGTCAACCAGGATAGGCCCACAACATCCAGAGCTTTTAGAAACTGCAGGCGGATCTCACCCACCCCTGTGGCCTTGCCACCCAGGAGCTTTTTAACCACCTCAGTGACTTCCACCCCATAGGTAGCAGAGCCCACCTCAGAGTCCCCAGACTCTGCTTCCTCAAAGGAAGGCGTGTCAGTAGAATTAAAGAGGTCTTCGAAGTATTCTCCCCACTGACTCACGACATCCCGAGTCGAGGTCAAAAGTACCCGATCTCTACTATACACAGTGTTAATAGTGCACTGCGTTCCCCTCCTGAGACGCCGGACGGTGGACCAGAATGTTCTCGGAAGTCATTTTCCATCACCGTCTCCTTTGTCTCATTGACTGCAGAACCTGCATTCCGCTTGGCCAGCCGGTACCCATCACTGCCACCAGAATCCTACAGGCCAAAATGGCCCGATTGGACTCCTTCAGCTTAACGACATCCCTTACTGCTGGTGTCCACTATCAGGTTAGGGGATTGTTGGCAAGACAGGCACCGACCACGTTATGGCAACAGCTTCAATTGGCCGCCTCAACAAGGCACAGAACATGGTCCACTCGGACACCCACCTCTCCCGGGACATGGGAGAAGTTCTGCTCGAGGTGTGAGTTGAAACTCTTTCTGAAAAGGGATCCTCCCAGACTTTCAGAGCAAACCCTCACAATACCATTGGGTCTGCCAGGTCGGACCGGTATCTGGTACCAGAGCGTGTGTGGAGGAGAGTCCGACTATGTCTTGTCGGAACTACTCTGCCACAGAGTTGACATTCCATGTCCCAAAAGCTAGCTTCTGCAGCCGGGGATCAATCTGCCAATGTCCCCGCCTTTGGTCGCCACCCAGCTCTCTATGCACCCTAGCCCTTTGGCCCCTCTCGCAGGTGGTGAGCCCATGGGAAGGAGGACCCAAGTTGCCTATTCGGGCTCTGCCTGGCCACATGTGTGCTGGACCGGCCACCAGATGCTCACCTTCGAGCCCACCTCCAGAGGGGCGCCCTGGGGACCCGCATCCAGGCAAGGGAAAATATGTCCATTTATTGTAATCATTATAAGGGGTCCTTTGAACCGTGCTTTATCTGGTCCCTCATCTAGGACCTGTTTGCCATGGGTGACCCTGCCAGGAGCATAATACAACATACAGTAGCTCCTAGGATCATTGAGACACACAAATCCCTCCACCATGGTAAGGTGACGGCTCAAGGAAGGGGTGATTATAATATCATATTCCTAAATTTGCCAGTGAATTATCTAAGGCAAAAAAGTGCTCTTTGTGGCTGGTTAGGTTGTTCTTGTATGACTGATTTGTTTAAAGCATTTTCCTATGCTATTGTTTTAAGCAGGGAAAAAACGACTGCACCAAACTAAGTCAATAATTTTCAAAATAAGTTAATATTGTGAAGTCATTTTAAAGTAAAGTACATTCTACTTTGTAGTCGACATTTTTTCAATCAATTGAATGGATCTAGGAAATATTTGGAGAAAGAGAGTTAAAAATGGGAACTTATTTTAAGGTAGACTTGGTTATGAACAACTCTTGGTTTAAATGCATGCTTTATGTATCCATGGTGTGATGTAATCATGATTGATGAATGATTTATGCACAATAATCATTAGCAGCAATTAGGTGCTCAATGTCTGTTCAAGGATACTTCAGCACCATCGCTCAAAGAGCTGGGAAGTGTAGTGGGGGAAGAAGAGAGACTAAATTAACAAAGCTAGAATCTCTTTTGGACATCTATATGCCAGAATGTTGTGTTCTTATGTGTACATATTAGTGGCTAATCGTGAATTGCATGGCGACACCTTCTTAAAATAATTGCCTAAGTCATTTTTTCAGATTTTTCAGAAAACACAAAAAATTGCACCATTTGCATCATGAGATGATTAAAGCAAACTAAATTAAATTATTATACAATTATTTTAAGAGGGTGATGATGTAATACTATTTATTTATTAATTTGCCTGTCCTATTAAACAGCTTCATCTTAATCTAAACCTTCATCCTGTGCCATGGATCCTCTTCCCTCACGCTTTTTCAAAGAGGTTTGGACAACAATTGGCCCTTGTATTCAGAAAATTATCAATACCAGCCTCATGTTAGGGATTATGCCTAGTTTCTGTAAAGAAGATGTGGTTGAATCCTTCCTTTAAAAACCCCAGCCTTGACTCCTCTGTTTTGTCTAATTATCGGCCCATTTCGAAGCTTCCATTTTTATCTAAGGCTTTAGAGAAAATAGTTTTTGTTCCATTGCAAGCATTTTTAGATGCACATAATATTTTGAATATTTTACAATCAGGCTAAAAAGCACTGCACAGCACATAATCTGCACTTTTAAAGGTTTTTAACAATCTGTTTTTAATGACTGATTCTGGGGACTTTGCCATTTTGGTGCTTTTAGACCTGACTGCTGCTCTCGACACAGTCAACCACACAATTCTTTTAGGTCGATTGGAACACTGTGAGGGTGTCAAGAAGTTCAGGTCTTACCTAACAGGGAGGTCTTTTTCAGTCAGGTTAGGAGACTCTACTTTGTCTTCTGCTCCCCTTCACTGTGGAGTACCCCAAGGTTCTATCCTGGTGCCTATACTGTTTGCACTTTATATTTTACCCCTTAGACAAATCTTTCAAAAGTATGATGTCTCCTACCATTTTTATGCAGATGACTGCCAACTCTACACGCTACTCCGGAAAAGTGCTAACAGCCCCCTGACACCCCTCCTCCATCGTTTGGATGATGTCAAGGCTTGGTTGGCTTTAAGTTTTTTAAATCTTAATGAGAGGAAAACTGAAACAACATGTCCGTCCCTCTGCCATAAACCTTGGCGTGTTGACTGTGATTTTAATTTTAATAAACAGGTCGGTGCAGTGGGCAGCACGGTGGCTGACTGGTTAGCACGTCCGCCTCCCAGTGCAGAGGATGTGAGATCGAGTCCGGGCTTCGGCCTTCCTGGGTGGAGTTTGCATGTTCTCCCCGTGCTTGCGTGGGTTTTCACCGGGTACTCCGGTTTCCTCCCACATTCCAAAAACATGCATGGCAGGTTAATTGAACACTCCAAATTGTCCCTAGGTGTGAATGTGAGTGTGGTTGTTCGTCTCTGTGTGCCCTGCGATTGGCTGGCAACCAGTTCAGGGTGTACCCCGCCTACTGCCCGAAGCCAGCTGGGATAGGCTCCAGCAACCCCGCGACCCTAGTGAGGAAAAGCGGCCAAGAAAATGGATGGATGGATGGATGGAGGTCGGTGCAGTTGTTAAATCTAGTTTTTATTACCTCCGTCTTTTAGCTAAAGTGAAATGTTTTTTACCTTTTTATCAAAATTTTGAACAAGTTATGCATGCTTTTATTTCCTCGCCTGGATTACTGCAATGCACTTTATACAGGAATTAGCCACAATGCACTCTATTGCTTGCAGTTAGTTCAAAACTCTGCAGCACAACTTTTAACAGGAACAAAAAAATATGAACATATATCGCCAATCCTTGCGTCTTTGCACTGGCTTTCTGATAATTTTAGAATTGATTTTAAGAACGTATTGTTTGTTTTTAAAGCTTTGAACAGACTGGCCCCTCCATACATTTCAGACCTCTTCCAAAATATACTCCAACGCGCGCACTTAGGTCTGAGGGCCAGTTCCAGCTCGTGTTGCCCAAGACGAGACTAGGGGGGAAAGGGCCCTCTCTGTGGTTGGCCCCAAGTTGTGAAACTATATATATATATATATATATATATATATATATATATATATATATATATATATATATATATATCAGTATATAGGTCAATCCATTTTGGACGTGGTTTATTTTTTACTCCAAACTGTTTTTAGAGTGTGTACTTATGCTATTAAATGACATGCACAAGTCATATATATGGGCCATTTCAGAATTGGAGTACAGTTTACATCCCACCCATCAAACTTTAAATAATCTACATACAAAATACTAATACATGCAGTTTTTGAGGAAATGTACCTGTCCTGAGACCAAATCTAAAAAATAAAAATAAAACTAAGAGAACAGAAAACTTTTAAAATGCTAAGTCTGGAGTAGCCCCTAAAATGCCTTTTTTTTCCTCTTGTCCCACCACGCCCTTCTTCTTTGCTGTCTCTTCTAACTGTGGGAACATGCGTTTTAATAAACATAATATTTCAAATAATTATTTTTCCTGGAACGTGTGTCCCACAACATGCACACAACCCTGTTACCATAACCTGTTTAGCATGGCAGAAAAGGAAGAAAGCTATAAATTAGATGATAACTGGACTTGACCTTATCAAACAGTTTTCCAAAAGAATGGGTTGAGCAAAGGTATGTCCTCTCTTCTATTTTTCATATTTTTTTGCAACAGTTAGACTTGATTGAATGTCTCACTTTACCTCTTGCAACCCTGTTATGCATGTGATCAGAATAAATCTTTTTTTTATTTTTTACCCTTTAATTATTTACATAAGTTAGTCAGCAGAAACATCTGTGAACAGATTTGTTAACTGTAACCCTGTTGCTGTGATTAGAGTGCACTACATTAACAGGGTTGTGATAAAGATTGTGCCATTGATCTGTAAGCTGAGCTAATCAAGCCTTTGATAGTTTATTACCAATAAATAAATATTGATGAGTATGTAGCAGAAAATCAGAAAAGTGAAGGTTTATTTTTCAAGAATTCTGAAGCCCAGTGTCCTCCAATTCAGACACTAAAACGTGTATTTCCAATTCTTAACCATATATTCAGTCAAGAAATTGTCAGGGAAACATTTTGGTATGCTTAAATCTGGAGCTTATTACATGAAACAAATGTTTAATGGTATCCGCGAAATTTATGAGGATGAGGGAAATTATTGAAATGAACAGCAATTTAACTTATGGTGTCATAAATTTATGCACAGATAAGTACACACACACAATTAGAATTACACAACAGGAGACCTACAATTATTGATAAAACATACAATGAGCTGCAACCAAAGCCGTCGAAGTCTGCAACTATTTACAAATGGTAAAAGTCCTTATTCTTTTCTTCAATTGCAATGACAAACCAGTTGTGCTACCTACTCAAAATGTGGAGCATAGTTTACTGAAATATTAATGTTACCCTAATGGAAAGCTATTACATAAATTTTAACTAAATAAATCATGATTAATCTCTAAGCTAAATTATATTCATGTTTCAACAGATTCAGTTTGGATGGTTTTGTAATTCATATATTTATGCTGATTTGAAAAAAAAAAGTAAATACAGTGATACCTCGGCTGACGAACGCTTCAGCTCACGAACTTTTCGCCTCACGAACATTAAATTCGCGAGCATATAGTCTCAGCTGACGAACTAGTTTTCGGCGGACGAACCAAATCACGCGACACGAGAAATCACGAGAAGCTGACGCACGCTCACGGCGTCCCAGTTCATCACCCCCTTTCTTTGAGTGCGGACATGGTTTGTGTTTGGTAGACATTTTGGACCATTTTGGAGTGTACTTTTGCTATCATGGGACTGAAAAAGACCCAACCACAGGCTAGTGTTAAGCCTAAGAAGACCTTAAAGAAAATTACGGTCGAGCAGAAGAAGGAGATCATCGAAAAACACGAACGAGGTGTGCGTTTGTGTGACTTAGCGTACCAGTACCAGTACGCTAAGTCTACCATTGCTACCATCCTAAAGAACAAGGAAGCTATTAAGGGTGCGTGTGTGGCTAAGGGTGTTTCTGTGTTGTCTAAGCAACGGTCTCAGGCAATAGAAGAGGTTGAAAAACTTCTGTTGATTTGGATTAATGAAAAGCAGCTAGCAGGGGACAGTGTGGGTGAGGGTATTATCGCCGAGAAAGTACGGCAACTTCACTCGGATATCATCAAGAGGCAACCTGGAAGTTCGTCATCCATTGATGATTTCAAGGCTAGCCACGGATGGATCGAGAACTTTAACTTCCAAACAGTAACTCCCTCCCTCCCTCCTCCTCCCACTCCATTCCATCAAGCCATCAACTACCATCACAAAGGCAAATAAAACGACTTTATTATACAGTACAGTGTATTTCTTTAATTACAATACAATAGCACATTTATCATACATAAAATAAGGTATATTTTGTGTAGTTTTAAGGCTTATTTAGTAGAAAATTATGTTTTATGGGGACCTGGGAACGGATTATTCTCATTTTAATGGTTTCCTATGGGAAATAAATGTTTGGAAGACGAACTTTTCGCCTCACACACACTTTCTGGGAACCAATTAAGTTCGTGAGCTGAGGTATCACTGTACAGTATATGATAATACTTAAATAATAAACTGTCAAATCATGTCATGAATAATTTTTCTCAGTGACACGTTATCTAAAGGAGGTTTTTTTTTTGGGGGGGGGGGGGGTCAACCAATAGATCACACACATTGAACTGAACTACACTAAACTTAGTTTTAGATTGCCCTTTAAATGGCTCGTCAATCATTAAGATTTTTTTTTTACAGTTTTCTTAAAGTCATCCATATATGTCTTCAGCGTTGTGGCAGACCTTGCATGGCCAGTCACTGTAACATAACAGTCAGGGAAGATCAAAAGGGGACATAGCTGGAATTCCCACCAGTGGGTGCTCTGACTGTCGGGCTGAGCAATCTGATAGTAGAGGCATCGCTGCCAAGGCAGTGGAGAGAAACGTTTCCTCCTTCTATTCCGATGCCTTCCGCATAGCAATATCGCAGCCTGCTCTGTTTCACTGGTCAGCCAAGCCAGTCATCAGGTTAGAACACAGGGTGATCCATCACTGTGCTATTGCAAATCCACTTCCTGAATTGCCCAACTCAGTCAGTGCCAGTACTCATGCTGCGTTTCGGGTGTCTCTCTACAGCTAATGACTAAATACGGCCAGAGCAATGAAACAGAAGCGCTCTTCCTTGTCATGTATGGTCCTAGGTCATGAAAAGCATCAAAATCATTAAGTGAATGAATAGTATTAGTTTCTGGCTTAAAAAACTGATTGTTTAAAATTTTTATTCACTAATATAATGCTCATTTCTTGTGTGATATACTTATACTTCTTCTTTTTTTTGCAGCAGCAGCAGCAGCATTTTCCCCGAATTTAGCTATATGTGGAATTACCTTTAAACAAGTTGAGGTAGATGATAATATGTAATGATGAAGGCATACAGATGAGTATTCCTGCAATCTCTTTATCTAGGCATGGACACTTAACGAATATCGTTGCTGTTGTACATTATAAATATGATCAGATTCTAATCATAACATGCATCTTAATTCATTCACTTCCAGCCATTAACACTGAAGCAACCCTTCGCTCCAGTCTGTTTAACTGGATTTTGACAGATTTTGCAAGGCCCACAGAATATTGTGTTCTATTGCTATAAAAACATGGAACCAACCAAAAGAAAGATAAGAGTATCTTCTTTCATCAGAAAAAAATGTATATTTCTATCTGTTTCCATTTTGCAGTTATTAGCATTAGAATATAGCTAAGTTTTATCATTATTCACAAATCTGTTGGGAACACTGGGGAAAAGAGCTTGTTGCAACATGGCCCTTGTTGATCTCTTATACTCTGCTGCCACCTGCTGGCCATTTTTGTAATAACTACCATTGCTTTAGGCATTCTCTTCAGTTCAGAGGCTGCGTGAAAGCCTTCTGTATGCTCTAGCACAAAAAAACCGTAAAAAACGTATTAAACCATGGCAATATTTACAAATAGCAAATGAGTTAACATACTATTAAGGGTAAAATTATTATCTTCATTTATAACGTTCTTAACTAAAGTGGGCGACTGAGCCATGAAACTCCAGGGCTGAAAATGAGTCCCAAGTATGCTGGCTGTTGACATCAATAGCAAGCCATAAAATATCAAATATATATTTTTTAAAGGCCATAAAATATAGCAAGTTTATTTTTATTTGAATGCAGACATTAATATAAGTACTGGAAAAGAGTGTTTCGTGACTTCACCTTTCAAAGAAGCCAGAATAAGGCAGGCTCCAGAGTCACTTGAATACCTGCGTATGTAAAGATGGTGGGATAAGGTTATCTAATGGTTTTCCACCTTCAGAGAAACTTCTCTCGCTGGACTGCTTCAAAATGCTGTTATCAAGATGCCATACGCTTTTGCCATAAAAGGATTGCAGCGAGAGAAGTGAGGGAGTGGGCTTACATTTCTGGATTCTGGAGCCTCGCTACCTGGGTCATAGGGCATCTGAGATTTTTTTTTTTTAAAACAGGGCCCTTCAACAGCCAACTCCATCTCTGACCTCTGAACTGTTAACAGAATTGAAAATCTGGGCCAGCACACGGATGAGAGAATAGAGGCTAGTGTCATTAATCATCTATGCCGGCCGCTTCCACACACACAAAACACCCATCCAGACAGTTATGTTCATTTATTATGGGACTGTTGAGGCATTCCCACACATGTTATTGTGATTTTTAATCTCCACATCTTTCTGCCATGACACAACTCCCACATAATACTTCCGATTTACACCATTCAAATTTCAACTTGTTTAAAAAATTCACGCCTCCCGGGGTATATATCGTCTGATTCCACATTACTTACAGTATTGGCACAATTTAACATTAAATATCAACTTTTCCCCATTCATTTTTAATGGGACTGACATTGAACAAGTGACACTTTCCACGCCCACTTCCATACATACAACTGATCATCATTGCCAGGTGTCTGATACTGCTTGGTGGCGCAGTTGGTAAAGTCCAGTAACCAGGAGGTTGTCGGTCCAAATCCCAGCTCTGACTGTGCATTGCAAATATATCCCTGGCTGTTATGCTAAGTGATAAATACAGTTGAAGCCAGAAGTTTACATACACTGTGCAAAAACACACATTTCATTTTTTGTCTCACTGTCTGAAGTCAAATCAGACTAAACCTCACATTTTTCAGGTCAGTCAGGATTACCAAAATTATTTAATTTGGTCAAATGCCACAATAATGAGAGAAATAAGTTCTTAGAGAATTTTATATGATTTTCTTTTAGGTCAAAGGTTTAGATACATTTCCTTAGTATTGATTACCATTTCATTTGAACTGCATGAGTTGGGTCAAACGTTTTGGGTAACCTTCCACAAACTTCTGAGAGTACTCCTGGCCCATTCCTCCTGACAGAACTGGTGTAACTGAGTCAGGTTTGTTGGTTGCCTTGCTCGCACACGCCTTTTCAGATCTGCTCACAGATTTTCGCTGAGATTCAGAGCAGGGCTTTGTGATAGCCATTCCAAGACATTGACTTTGTTATCATCAAGCCGTTTTTTAAAATTTTGGCAGTATGCTTAGGTTCATTGTCCATTTAGAAGACCCATTTGTGTCCAAGTCTTAGCTTCCTGGCTGATGTTTTGAGATGTTGCCTTAATATCTCCTTGTAATGTTCTTTCTTCATGATGCCGTCTATTTTATGCAGACCTTCAGTTCTTGCTGCAGCAAAACAGCCCCACAACATGATGCTGCTACCTCCATACTTCACAGTTGGTATGGTGTTCTCAAGTCCACAAGCTTCCCCCTTTTTCCTCCAGATGTAACGTCGGTCATAATGGCCAAACAGATCACAGGACATGTGTCCAGAAGTTAAGATCATTGTCTTGGTGTCTTTTTGCAAACTGTAATGTGGCTTTTTTATGTTTCTTTAGGAGTAATGACTTTATTCTCTGTGAGTGGCCTTTCAGCCCATGTCGGTGCAGGACTTGTTTCACTGTGGATAATGGCATTTTTTTACCAGCTTCATCCAGCATCTTCACAAGGTCTTTGGCTTTTCTTCTGGGGTTGATTTGCACATTTTGGACCAAAACACATTCATCTCTGGGACACAGAGCCCGTCTCCTTCCTGAGCGGTGTGAGGTTTATACTTGCATACAATTGCTTGAATAGATGAACGTGGCATTTATAAGCATTTGGAAATGGCACCCACGGATGAGACAGACTTGTAGAGCTCCACAACTCTTTCTCTGATTTCCTGGCCAATTTCTTTGATTTTCCCATGATTTTAAGCAAGGTCAGCAGAGTGTTGCAGTTGTGACTTTAAATACATCCACAGTTGTGTCATCTAATAACTCACATGTTGTCATTTAGCCTATCAGAAGATTTTAAAGCCATGACCTCATCATTTGGGCTTCCCCTTGTTCTTTGAAGACATAGTACTATTTGTGTATGTAAACTTTTGACCTTAAAGAAAATCATATAAAATTCACTAAAAAATGATCTTTCTCATTATTGTGGTATTTAACCAAATTAAATAATTTTGGTAATCCTGACTGGCCTGAAAAAGGCAAGGTTTAGTCTGATTTGACTTCAGACAGGGAGACAAAAAATGAAATGTGTATTTTTGCACAGTGTATGTAAACTTCTGGCTTCGACTGTACATGTATACCGACTGACTATCATATCAGGAAATGGATTATAATTTTACTGAAATTATTTTAGCACATGCATTCAAATCTTAGCATTCAGCTAATAGCATTCAGCTTTTCAGCATTCCCACACAATTTCTGCAGAAATTGCACTTTTTCTAGTATTTGCAAGGAGATTCCCCTCCATTTCAACCCTCAGAGATCCAAATATCAGCCAGATTTTTTTCATTTGTACCCCATCTGGATGTGAAATATCGTCCTCGTAATGATGCATGCAGTAAGAAAAAAAATGTCAGGAAATTACAGTGCTGATTCCTTTCTGCACAGTATGTAGGCTACTATTATCATTGACTTAATAGCCAGCCACCAAGGTCAAATGTTGTTTTTGGCTGTTTGCGGGTGGATGTGAATGCCCCTGGGGAGGGAGCTCTCAGATCACACAGCCCTGGACTTACACACCAGATCACATAGGTTACGGTTCACATGGTGTAAAGCGCTACAACAAGCCTGAGTCACCTTGATGTGTCAAATCGAAAAAGATTCAAAGAGATTAGCCATAGATAAAGCAAAAGTATTTGGAGTGAAAGTTAGAGATGAATCTTCTGTGTTGATAATACAACCGTGCTAACAATTAATATAAGGACTTAAAAAAATGTCTGGTGGCACAGCAGTTGAGTTAGCTAAGGGGAACACAATCAAGCATTTGTCAGATAATGTGATTTATTTGTGAAATTGGAACACGCTCGCTGATTATTTTGTCAATTTGATTCATGCATTATTACTCCCGTCGAGGTTTTTTTTTGTTTTTCATTACCGCTTAATGTTATTTTATCTTTATTTAATTTCTAATGTTGTTCATACATAAAAATGTGTATTGTTCAGATTTTGTGGATAGTAAGAACCAAGGTTATTTTATTTAACGAAAACTAACGAAATGACCAAAACTAAAAATCAAAAAACATTTTCGTTAATGAAATAAAATAAAAACTAGGGCTGGAATGTTTTTTCTAAACTGTTTAAGTCGATCGGTGTAATAGTTTTGGTTCAGTCAATCCATGCTCCGTTCGGTCCCTTCACGCAACTTTTTTTTTTATTCCACCTCATGAGCGCAAACCCATCGTGGCATTCACGAAGGGCAGTGAGGCTAAGTTCACACTTCACTTTCTGTAAGTAGAAGCCCTCACTTACCTTCACTTCAACGCCACACAATGTAGGCAAGTCATTATTTCACGTCATGCACAATCACTGTCTCACATCAAAACTAAAATCACCACATAAAGGCGAACTTGATAACATCACAAATAACTAATAAAACAACTAGACCACTATCTAAATAAATAATTAACACAGAACATGCACTTTAAACACTACTTTAATCCTTGGCGCCGCAAAGCATGCTGGTAGCGCCTTGGCGTCCATGGTTACGACGTGTGTTATAACCTTCTAGCGATGGGACAAAGTCTTCTCGGGTTTCATGATGACTGCTGGCGTTCCTAAGGCATCGCTACCAAGTCTTTATTGATCCAAAGCAAACCTTTCTGGTACATAAAACGGACCTCGCAATTAAAAATGTCTGGAAATCGCTATGTTCAAGACTGTGGTGTTTTGTTGCAAACGGGAGCTTAGTTTAACCAAAGGATATTCGAGGCTAGCATATAGCAAGCAGCTAGCCGACGCCCGCCCAGTCCTCGATGCACATTCCGACGGACTTTCCGATTTACGACATCGGATTGGGGTATCGAGACTTGGGAGGCAAATGTTGACCGTACTGCAAATCCCCTCAAAATAAAGTTGTAAATCTACAATTAAAGCATATCTTGTTTCATTTGAAATCCAGTGTGGTGGTGTTAAGAACGTGAATGAAGAGATGACTAAAAGGTTCTTAGAGCATGAGTTCAACTCATTCACAAATCATGTAGTGAGAATAATAATGCATGATCATATTAGATATGAATTATTATGACACATCGTTGTCTTACGTCCATCAAATAAGACTTACTTAGTAATTTCATTTTAAAATACTATAATTGTAATTTGATCTGAGAGTTTTCCAACCTGTGGATCCAAGGCACTTATTTTGCATAAGAAAAACCTCACGCTAAACCAGAAAAAAATAAAAAGCTTGCATACTGAAATAATGATCTTAACTCATTTTAGTCACAAATGTACTTTGTGTGAAATCTGGGCTTGTGTCGTTGTTTGCAGATAACCAAGGCTTAGTCTCTTGTATGAATGGTAACAGACGGACACAATTAATTGTACTTTTTGCCATCCAACTGAGCAGTTATTTGGTATGCCTGCCACTATAGGCTACTAGCATAAATATAATAATAACAATAATGTAAATGATAATAATAATAGTAATTAGCTGTGAATAATATACACTGTCACTTTTAACTCAAAGACATAATTGATTTTTCTAAAACTGCTAATCGAAATCAACCGAAAACCGTGAGCACATAACCAAAAACCGAACCGCGGAATTTGTGAACCGTTCCAGCCCTAATAAAAATGAAAATGGTTTTTCAACAGTGAAACTACATTTTATGTTTACAAAACTAACTAAAACTAACCATAATTATACCGAAAACTATTATAATCCCGGTAAGAATTTTTATAGATGGATGGACTGATATCGACTAAATTTTGTTTACTTATGTGCGTGCGAATGGACCGAGATTTGTGACTGTTATGCCAGCTTGTACAGCAAGACAAATTAAAGCTTTTTTTATTGTTTTTATTTTTTCAATATGTGCTATGATACACAACTCTATTATCCTACTTTCTAAACTTCTGGATCAAAAATCAAGAAAGCAATGCTGTACTTTGTACTCTAATACTCAAACTCAGCATGCACATTGAGTGTTTTCGTTTTTTATGTTTTATTGTAATTAACTTATTTTTTTTTAGCTTTTTGCAGTTCATCCAGGATCACAAATGAATGATGATTTATACATTTATTATGCATCACTAACAATAAGCATTTTATTGTCTTAATATTAAAGAGTCCATTATTGGAAACTGGAGGAATTGTTTCACATTATGATCCAGCATCTCTGAAAGGTGCATGATTGATTATTGTGCTTGACTGTTTTAAATGAAACAAGAAGCTAATGCAAGGGTGTCACAGAAACACTCGTCATCATTTCATTGTGTCTGCATCAATGGTGTATAACTGTCACTTAGGGATATTTGGAATAACATTAGGAAACTTGAATTCTATGAAGTCCAATAACGGCCTTTCTGAAGAGCATATTTGATCTTCGTTGATATAGTCCAAACGCTAACATCACTGGAGTATTGTCACGCACAATCTCCTTGAACTTGCATGCACCCGAGGATCTCTCTTAAGAGCACCTGGTCACTGAGTCATGGAGAGTGGGAGGGAGGGAGAGAGAGTGAGAGAGAGAGAGAGAGAGACAGAGAGAGAGAGAGAGAGACAGACAGAGAGAGAGACACAGAGACAGGGACAGAGACAGAGAGAGAGAGTAGAAGAACTTGCCTGAGCCAAGGACAATGAAACTGCAGGGGCTGCAAGAGAAATTAATTGGGGGGAGGGGTGGACGGGCGTTCTGAGTCTGAATTTTCAGTTCATTTGCATTTGAGCACTCTAGAAGTCAGGCTTGACTGAGGCCTATGCACTCATTAAAAAATCATTGGCTGCTTGTTTTGTTTACTTCAGTCTAACATGTAATCGGTGATCTGATGAGTGATTTACTCAATTTCAACTCAAATTTATTTCACTCTTTAAAATAAAAGAAATGAAAGAGGACAGAAAGAAGTAAAAACTTGTTATATCTGCCCCTGATCAACACAAAAAAATATTAATCAACACGACAAATGAATGACATCGAGCTGTCAAGACGCTTTCAATGTAACAATTCTATAAATTTATTCAACAGCATGTCCTATAAATTTTTTCTAGTAATTGTGCTTTTATGCATTTTTTAAAAATACAGATACTGAGAAAAAATTGTTTTACAAACTGACACATATTTTTGTTTTGTTGGAAATAAATCCTCTTAATTTGTCCTCACGTTCCCTTTTTTTTTGTGATTTGTATATTGGCTGGTAAAATTTCATGATGGGCTTTATACATTATTCTAAGGCGGTTAAACTCCATCAATTCATTAAATTTTAAAGTTTTTAGTTGTATAAATAATGGATTAGTGTGGTCTCCATTTTCGTGACTGCTTATTCCTCACAAGGGTCGCGGGGGTGCTGGAGCCAATCCCAGCTGCCTCCGGGCAGTAGGCGGGGTACAACCTGAACTGGTTGCCAGCCAATTGCAGGGCTTTAATAGATTCAGTGACGTCGAAATAACTGGAGGCAATCAAGTTTCTATACTGAGACATTAACACCTGGTGGAAAACTTAACAAATGTGCTTTTTACTAGGGCTGCACAATATATCGAAAAAATATTGATATCGCGATATTGGCTAATGCAATACGCATATCGAAAAGACATGCAATAAATTACATATGGAATTTTATGCTTTTATCTGAATTTGACCAGTCACAGATGACAACTTAAATATGCATCACCATCCAATAGTTGAACACTATCGAGAGGTAATTACAATAAATTAACAAAGAATATATTGAGTTTGCTTATTTTGCTGCATGAAAAAAAAAGATTCTCTCATTTGATAATAAAAGTGTCATTTCTTTAGGTACATGTTAAATATCGCACTAATATCGATATCGCTATATTCAGCATCTATATTGCATGGTTTTCCAATATCATGCAGCCCTACAAATTTTGCAGTGATGTTGCAGGCACAGTGGTAAACTGGTTAGCACACCTGCCTCACAGTTTGGAGACCGTGGCTTCAAATTTGAGGTATGGACTTCCTATATGTCAACTCACTGTGTCTGTCTGCGTTTTCTCTGAGTACTCTGTTTTCCCCCTACATTTCAAAAATTTACATGATGAGTTACATGAAGCAGGGGCGTACAAATTTTTTGTTCCGATGGCCACATACATACAAATGGAAAGATGTAAGGTCACTTTGCTAAAACCTTTCAACCAAGCAATTATATATATTATTTATTTTAGCATTTTTCTGTAATAATTATTTGTAACTTTCTGTTAAAGGTGATAATAAATTATTAATGAGATGTTGTTTGTTAACACTTAAAGAATTTATAATGCTGCTTTAAGATGGTTAATATATCAATAATAAACTGTTAGGTAATGGGTTATAGTTAATGATTTATAACTACCTACTAAATGAGTAATAGATCATAAAAAAGCTATTAGTAAATTACTAGTGAATTGTTGAGTATCAGTTAATAGTTTATATATGTTATTGGAACATTATTCTTAAGTTGCAACTTTTCCTCATTAACTGTTAGTAAATAATTAATTAACAGTTTACTAATGATCTATTAACTAGTTATAATGGATAGTTATTATAAAGTGTTACCGCAAATGATAAATATTTATGGCATTTTCATGGTTTTGTGGTAATCCACAACCCGGTATTACTCTAGAACAGATCTGCCCCTGCCCGGAGCAGACCTTCACAATCTGTGAGAAGATGACAATTTTTCAAGCAGTGTTAACTTGAGGATCTCAATTATTCATTACCATAATCAGACCTTGACACAGCGGAATGAAACATTTTCCTTCTTAAACTGAAAAGTATAAAAATAAATGTTGTTACTACTTTAGCTGTAAATAATTTATTTACAAAAATAGTAAAGCTCTATAAGTTAAATGTATTATTAGTAATAATCATAGTAGTTCTCAGGTGTGTCGTACCACCACACCCAGGTTAGAGACCAAAATGTGTGAATCAGCTGCACTACCCTGAAAAAATGTTTATACTGAAATAAATTAATTTGGATCCAATCCTCGTAATTCAGTTAAAGTAACCATAAATAATTAAGTTGACCTAACCCAAATAAATAAGATAAACAAATACAATTGCTTAATGTTTCAAGAAAATCATTTAATTATGTGGACATTCTTTCTATGACTGTTGAAAGAGCGTGTGTGTGTGTGTGTGTGTGTGCGTGTGTGTGTGTGTGTGTGTGTGTGTGTGTGTGTGTGCGTGCGTGCGTGCGTGCGTGCGTGCGTGCGTGGTGTGTGCGTGCGTGCGTGTTGCGTGGTGTGTGCGTGCGTGTGTGCGTGTGTGCGGCAACACATTCAGGCCACCTGAACAGGTAATTAGCACCTTGATGCATGTGGAAAATGGTTCAATTAACATCAGGATTGGGGTCACAAAATTGACGGCTACACACTCAACTAATTTGAGAGCTTGTGGATGAGTAATTGATGGATAAGTTTGTCCGATGATGCAAAGTTTCTGAATTATCATGTGGTGCAACCAAAAATAAATAACCAATTTGGGGCTTTTGTTTAGAAATTAATTTAAAGACAGGAGGAGTTTGTATCATCCACAAGACAGTAAAGAACTCATGGTAGCAGCTATCAGGTGTGTACGTAAGAGGATTAGGGCAAGTGAAGAGAAGGAAAAAAATTCTGACTATAATAATGCTGACTTTAAACACAGAATTCTGACTTTATAGTCAGAATTCTGACTATCATCACAGAAATCTGACTTTAAAGTTAGAAATGTAACTTTAAAGTGAGAATTCTGACTTTAAAGTGAGAATTCTGACTTTAATCACAGAATTCAGACTTTAAAGTGAGAATTCTGGCTTTCATCACAGAATTCTTACTTTATTCTCAGAACTCTGACATTCTGACTTCCCCCCACAATTCATAGCTCTACGTCACAAAGTCAAAATTCACATTTACAAGTCAGAATTCTCAGTTTAATGTCAGAATTCTGAGAATAAAGTGAGAATTCTGCCAATCCTTTTTTTCCCTCTTCACTGGCCCTAATCCACTTCCGTAGGTTTGTGCTTTCACAACTATGTCAAAAAGTTAGTTTTAGCAATTGGTGGTCATATTTGGACATCATGTTGTATGACCTGATAAAAATAATTAATATGAATTTATTTTCCAACAAATATAATTTTCATTATAATTGTACTTGTGTGGCTAGCTAGCCTCAAAACTTTTAATTTGAAAATATAATGTGGCGCGACCATTATACAAAGCTTTCCATGAGAGATGCATGTGTCCTAAATTATAGATAATAGTAAAATTGTACATAATAGTAAATTAGAATAAAGAATAAATATTTTATGTGTTTTTAGAATAAATTAACTGTGCTGGTCTGGTGAAATCCTTTCCCGTCAATGGCTCATATCCATGTGTGTATGCATTACATGTGAAAACGTGCGTGTGAGCAAATGAATATTGTTAAAGTGGCATGTTTGAAAAATGAATAAATAAAGCACACTACCTTTGTGTTGTTTGATGTGAAAAGGAGTCAAAAAGAAAGAGGCGCAGGTTCACGCCATATGAAATGTACTTCAGAAGTATGTGTGAGAACCCCCCAACCCTCCAACCTCACTCAACACATGTAGTGCTGGCTGCTTGCTTCTGCAGGCCACATTTGCACTGTTTGATAATAACAATTTAATGTAGCTTCTATCGCTGGTGCCCCCGGGCTCAATGATAGTGGGTGACGGCAAACAAAGACCCCTTTTGCTTGTGTTGATTATTTTCCTCATCTGGGTAACAGACGGAAAGTGAGCATGACACCAAATCTTGACTGGATGGAGAAATATTATTTTGCCGTTTGTAGGTTGTGAAAAATAATTAAAAGATTTGTCAAAAATAAATAGTGATTACCTAATTTAATGCATTAACATACTTCCACTCTCTAATGGCATCGCTTTCCTCAACTATGCAATAAATCGGATTAACACTGAAATTTGGATGGCTGCAGATACAATTAATGCTGTATTGGCAATTATAATGAAGACAATAAAAAAAATTGAAATGATGATATATGAAAGCAGATCTGTTCTTGGTTTGTGTGGCAATTGTTTAAAAAAATCATATGGACCAAATCATGATAAGAACAGATGTGATTCTTCTATAATGAGTCTTCTTCATTTAATAGGTGATGATGACCCACTGTGCTTTATAGACTGCTTGGCTGTCTACCTGCGCTTAAGCTGTTATCGAGGTCAAGGCAAGGATCTCAGACAAGAGGCTTAAGGAGAGACAAGTGTCTTTAACACCAAGTAAAACCATCAAAGTTCAGGATTAATCCTCTCTGCTGCGGATAAGGTGCTTGTTACCGTGCTGACAATAGGCTCCCTTTACCCCAGACGGGGTGCCGTGTGCGCACAAGCACATTTCTTTACTCTTAGGCTATTTCAGGGTGAATAGGATTGTTGGGGATTTTTTTTTATTATTATTTTTAAAATGTTCTCAGTCTGATTTGGAATGCAAGCAAATCTAATTGCTTAAACTCTTGTTTTTCAAAAATAATAATTTTGAAGAAGACGAGTGTGCGAAAAGTAAGATGCTGTCGAACCGTGGAGAGTGCCTTCAGAAACCACATTAACATTACATTAATAAATTTGTGATAATTCATATAAATGTGCAGTATAATGTAAAACGGTGCACGTATAACAAGGAGATATCCTTTAAGTCGTAGATATGCAACTTATTTACATTTATTTAAAAGTTTTTTTGTGAGGGGGCAGTTTAAAATTAGGCGTATTAAAAAAAATAAGAACATGTGAGTCCAGATAATAAGAGCACAATAATAATAATAGCTGTATTTTGGGAATCCTCAAGACAATCACATGTGGAACACTTCAAATGAAGTAAAATAAACAAACTATTAAATAGATTGAGTTCTTATAAATTGGGAAAAACCTGGTCAATTAAGCCTGCCATGAGTTTCGTCTATAATTCTTGAAGTCAAAGTGCAGTTGTAAACACGAGCAGGTTTATACATTTTTTCCTTTTTCATTGAAATATATTAACCTATTATTGTATCAATAATGAAATAAGTCAAAATATACAAAGAATAAGGGGTAGGACTCGATAAGTTTTCAACGTTTTCCTACTCCCCTTTGAACATGTAAACTGTGACTAATAATGATTGTATAAGTTTTTTTCTTTCTTCTTTTAAATTTTTATTTTCTTTTTCTGCTACTTGGTTATATGTTCAATAAACAAACATGTTGTACTCCAGAAAATAGTTGGGGTTTCTGTCACAATTGATGAAAAAAGAAAGAAGAAAAAAGAATATAAATAGAAAAAAAAAACATGAGCAATGGGATAATACTATCGTCGAGTTTCCTCTGTTCATGAATGCAAAAGGGACGCAACATCGGCATTTGGTTTGTTATGGCGCCCCCGTGAGGCAGTCTGACATCAGTTCATCCAGGAGGTCATTACTGGGAGTGTATATTGTTTCCCCCGAAAAAAAAGTTTTGAGATATTTTATAACACTTTCATTCTTGCATTATATGTAAACAATACAATTATGGCGCTGCATTTTACGCACACTCACACGCACACCCACAAACAAACAAAAACAAACAAAACTCAATAACATCGATTTAAAATATAGAACAATAGCAACAATAACAAAGGGTGTAATAAATAGAAAGAGTTCGTTTAGATAATATACAGAAATATATAAATGTACTAATTTGGAGAACGTGTTGGACTTTCTGCAAGTGCGCACTAAAAGTGACGTTCCCATTTCCCGCATTGAAAGCAGCAAATATATTTAAATGTACTTTAACAATAATGTGTAGTGGAAAAGTTTTGTAAAAATGCAAGAGTCTAACTCACCAGGTAAAGTAGAGGCGTCAGGACAAACACCGCGCACCACGTCCCCTGCATCGTCCGGCTGCTCAAACCTCCACTAATTTCCTTCGGATGCTACGCCCGGTTTTACGGACCATAAATCCACCCGGTACCTCACTGCACGGTCAAGTCCTTAAGTAGCCGGGTTAAAAAGAACACGGCGCAACCCATGACCGCAGGCTGGAAGAAGAGGTGAGGACGGAAAGAAGCAGCAAAAAGGAGCCGCTGGCGCTGTGTTTCAAGATTGAGGGTGGCGTTTAAACAGTTAATTGATCGTTAATCCAAGTGCGAAGGAGAGTGCGGTCAAAGTTGGGCGCAGGTTCAGTTTGTGATTGTCTGGCTGCCGGTGATGTGAAAAGCTCGGACACAAGGGAGCTTTGCGCTTTATATCGCGCGCCTTCAACACAATCAGAGAGGTTCTCACTCAAGAGGGTGGGGGTCGAGTGGGGATGGGGAGGAGGAAAAACGCAGACAAATGCAGATTGGTCAAAGGCAGAAGACGTTTATAAGGTGTTTGCGTGGTCAAATTAAACACGATTTAAAAGTGGTTTCTTTCAGCGTTTTTTATTTGTTTTGTTTTTTTAAACTCTAAGAGTTCACTTCTATAGCCTGTGCGTATCCTTGAAGCATTTTGTTGTTATTTGAAGATTTAGAATCATTATGTAATCTGATACGTAATTTTTCTGATTTTTGAGAAGTTCTTCATGGTGCTAATGAAAGCCAATCACTACAATCTACATCAGTGAATGTTATGAACTCAGACCACAAAACTGCGAATTAATTAATAGTTTATACATTTAAATCTTGAAACAATTCATAAGTAATTGAGAACAGCAGCAAGGCATCTTTGACAAAGAGGAACACATTTACAGACTGGGGGTGGGATCACCGTATTACTCTGATTATTGTGTCCCGTCAAATACCTTTTCTGTATTAATAAACAGTTTCCCCAACCTGGTCATAATGTTATAGTATCTTCAATAAATGTTAATAAACCAGAGATACCATGTTCAGTAATTTGATTGTCAATAAGCTAACTTTATGAAGTTTGTCTGTTCAATACCACAGCACCATTTTTTTTAATTGAAGGAACAATCTTGTAGTATTTTCTGTATTTACTACGTATGTACTCGTAAAAGTGTACTACCTAAATAACTCAGCACACACTGTGTATTTGAATATAAATGCATCTTGAATTAGTGCATACATACACATTTATTCATTGGCATTAATTGTGAAGTTTGTTTTATTTCTGTGTAAGTCTTCATCACACTGAACTTCAGCTAAAGTGACATACAGGCACCAAATAAACAAAATATCCTGCTGTGTCAGAAAAGCGTTAATTAAAAAGTTGTCTATTATTATTATTAGGGATAGGCGAGTACTGATGCAGGGTATCACTTTTTTTTCTTTTTTTTACTTTATATATCTATCAAAAGTACTAGTGGCATCAGTACTTGGTATCGGTGACTAGTCAAGAGTTGTCGATTTATACTGGTGACGGTCCCTAATTATCATTGTCGAAGAAAGAAATCTAAAAATAAATGCAATACTCATGAAAATATTACTCAATGGGGAATTATTGATATAATCACACATGCTTTTGAAATGCAAGAACAATACCAATAATAATAATAATAAATTATTTATACATTCATTTGCATTTGTAAGAAGTGTGCATTTATAGTGCAGTGATCCAACAGCATTGTAGGGGAGTAAGTTTCCTTTTCCTATGAAAAAGCAACCAGTACATCTTTACTTGATTAGCCTTGATTATTTTTTTAACTGTCACTCGAGGTGCATTGTGTAAGAACAGCATCTCTACAGAGGGCGCGTGTGTGTCGGCCCTGTGTGTGTTAATGCTGGTGTTTTTGTCTCCCATTCATCTGCCCACCTTGAGAGCAGAGGTAAGACAAGGTGAGTGAAGTTTGCTCTAATGCTGTGCGTGTGTTCCAAGGTTGGGGTTAGATAGCATCCTTTTTGTCACAGAACAGAGAGGGTGGCAAGAGGAGCAGAGAAGAAAAGACATGATGGGACTTTAATAAATCCCCACGCAGCCTTATTGCTACAACACTGGAGTGCTCTTGTATTTTGGCCATAACTCAGCCGGCCTGGCTGATGGGATCCTGCGCTGAATGGGCCAGATAGCCTTCACAGGCCCAGCATGACATGTAGAGCCTGAACAAGGGGGATAAATCACAAGGGGTTGGCTTGCTTCCATTGTTGCTGCAATGAAGGACAATATAGGCTACATTTCAGGGGCTGATGCTCCAGCATTCATTTACAATATACAATTAAATTCATACCAAGTTGAAAGTTTGAGCATAGGCATAGAAATTAATTATGGCTCCCCATACCGTTTCTTCTGACACCACTGTGGTGTATGGTGTGTGGTGTGTGTATGATATGCATTGTAAAAAAAATAATTTATTCTGTGTGAGTTGGTGTCATATAAACATTAGTCAGGTTTCCATCCAAATGTTTCAAAATTTTGAAGGAAATTTTGTGAAAATGTGCAAAACGGACATGCGACTTCTGCCCGTTTCCATCTGTTCTTCTTTTTTTTTTTTTTTCTGGAGAGCTCAGTATTGTTCATTCGGTAATTTTACCGATTTGACATGTCATCATCATTGCTCTCTCTTTTTTTTATTTTATTATTATTTTTATTTATTTTATTTTTTTGTGGGTGAGAATGTGTATGTGCGTGTGTGCGTGCGTGCGTGCGAGTGTGTGTGTGTATTCATTAGTTCACCTAAAACTTATTAAAAAATCCCATACCGTTCACCTAAACCGAACACTTCCAGTCAGAGTCGTGAGGCCGTCAGGAGACCCGAGGAAGGACCAAAGAAAACAAAGGAAAGTGAAATCCAGCACCGACCAGACACCACCCACCAGGCCACCAACCAGAGTCTTTCACCAACCCCAGAGACATCTAAATTCCAACAAATCAGGGAGACCTCAAGAGACCAAAGGAGAGACTGAGGAAAGGAAGGAAGGACAGACGAAGCAGAGTGAGATCCACAGACACCAGGATCCACCGATTCAATGACCTGAGGAAGAAGCAGATTGTGTCTGAGTTTCGATAGATGCTGGTGTGGTGGATCTGGTATGCATGAAAATCTCCACCAAAGAGGGGAGCCATCGACCCCTGCCAGGACAGAGCAAGGGCAACACCTCAGGGCCCCCCAGGCCGCGGCAGCGCCAGAGGACGACCCCCGGGCCCCGTAGGGGGCCACCGATCGGAGAGCAAACACAGGAGCGCCCCCTACCCCAACATGGCCCGCGCCCCCAAACCAACGCAGCAGGACGGGGCAGTGCAGGCACGCCAGGCACCCCACAGGTCCACAGCCCCCCGCTCCCCCCACGACCACCCGTCCATAAAAATAGCATTAATATTTGCTTCTTTAATTAATTCCAAAAAGATTTATGTTTTGTTGTCCCCGCCAAACCTACCTTACTTTAGGCTATCATCCGCCATTGCTTTGTGACTACAAACGTACGTGTGACGTCATATCCAGTCAAAATGTGCAACGTATACCTGGTCTTGTAAGCGTAAAACCTGTTTCCATAGCCAAAATTTGCATTTTCCTTTTTCGATACGCTTCAAAATCCACCCACTCCAAGAGTAAAAACTTTTTGGGCGAATTTTGGGCCCTTTTTTTTTAATTTCTAGCGTTTCCATTAAATTTGAATAAAAATGGGTAGATATAAACTCGTGTTGTTTGGACGTTTTGACTGTTTTTTGGCCCCCGATACCGATTCTGATACCCAGCTTTTCAGTATCGGCCGATGCCGATACCATACCGATACCTAAGTTGTTTTTTTTTTTTAACATGAAAAAGCTGTCATTGGTTCAGAATATTCAAGGGCCAATAGAATATCTTAGCTCGGCATGCAGTGAACATGTCACACATCAGTGAATGTCGTGCATGAGCAAGACACAAGATGCTGCATCCAAAATTCTATATTAGTGTCAGAATTAATGGTATCGGCATGTTACTTGTTAGTACTGTTGGAGGATGCTTTTTCCTCCGCGTGTTCGTTTAATTTCGGGTAGTGAGAATGTTGGTTATCTGAATACAGGCTGGAGACGATGAACAGTTCCTTCAAAGCTTTTATTTTTACAGAATATTCTGGGCACAAATTAGTTACAGACCATGGCTGTAGCAGCTCACATTGCGAAGTTACAGAGGACTTACAACATTCTTATATCTTGAAGGGCGGTACCACAAAGTTTCCAGTAAACAGTTCAGCAAAGTTAACTGATAAGCCGGACGTGCAGAGATACGCGATTACACTCAAGGACGCATCCGGCCACAGAACAGAGCTCAACTGAGGAAATGAGGAAGTTATACAGTCATGACTAAATCTGGGCAGAAGACACACTTCAATCCCCCTTTCGGACTCAAAAGAGTCCGACACATGAAATGAACAAAATTAAAGAAAGGTACCAGCGGTGTCATCGTCACAGACGGCTGGCGCAACATTAAGCAAGGGTTGTGTGGAAAAATTTGACATCATCATCTTATCAGTAGAACAAGAAGCAAAATCACGCAACAATGAAGCTCGCATAAGAGGAATAACGCATCCGAGGCAACACAAGATAAAAAGTAACACCATAGATTTAAGGCGCCCAAAGTAATATTACCAATGTCTTGGGTATAACATTGTTCGTGAACATAATGAGTGTGGCTAAAAAACACTTTCAATGCCAATGATGGACCTGTCATGTTGAAATGAAACACAGGAGAACAACGTACTACATCTTCCATTCTTAATAGCAGGCCCAGGATGCTAACATCCTGCGGACCAGCAAAAGTTTGTAAAATTCACCTAAAAAAATACCTGTTATTTTATATTAGTGGTGTCAGGTGATTATAATTTATAATCGTAATTAATTGCATGGCTTCAATACTTAACTCACGATTAATGACAAATTTTATATATGTTCTAAATGTACAATAGAATTTACAATAAAATATTAGTAGTTTTCATACCCTTGCTAACATAAAAGTGGAAACAATGTTAAACTAATATAAACATGGCTGCATCTTTTAATCATTGATACAGTAATTTGATAAAATTCTGAGTTAAAATTAAAACGATGTACTGTACTGTAAAAACACATGTGATATTGATTTGTGTTGAGGTAATTTTTCTGCCACTAGATGGCATAATTGCATTTGTAAAACATTGGTGACAGCTCAGTGCATTTTTCTTTTCATATTAAGAGCTATCTAATCTTCAACATGAATAACTTGTAAAATTCTACACATTTTTAAAATTGTAAAATACAACTTGACCCCACAAATATATGCATTATTATTTCATTTTTTACTGCTTAATTTTGATGTGGACGTGTCTGCTGCTTTCCGACTGGAATTCCCCTTGTACAGGCTTTCCAAGTAAGGGGCAGTCAGTAATCACGCTTTTAAAAAATAGTAGTGTTAAAGGAACAATAAATTAACGCACTAATTTTGGCACGCCAATTTTATATTTTTATCACACACCTTGCCTCCAGGGTCACTCACACTGGTGTTTGTCTGATGTGAATGTTTGGTGGTGGTTGAAGGGGCCACTCTACCATCAGTCTGCCCAGGGCAACTGCGTCTATGATTCAGAATCGATATAAAATGTCCCAAAATCTATTTTTTATTTTTATTTTATACAGTGTTGCTTACTTCATTAGGTATATTCACACAAGCTAATGAGCCAATAAGAGTCAAGTTCACAACAGAAGTTATCTCAAGCCACTTTACACATTGAGCAGGTAAAGAACCACTCTTGAGGGGATGGACGAGAGAACAATAGGCACAACAACAGCCATAATGGTCCGTTCCCAAACCACCATCCCTGCAGATAAACAAACGGTCATAAATTTTGCTTTTACAAGATGATAATGCTCAGTTTTGAGAGGTATTCATTCATTACATGACATGGCTCAGTGATGGAGTGGTCGTGTCCCATTCGTGAGGTTGTGGGTTCAATCCTCACCCCTGGTGACCATGTCGAAGTGTGTTTAAGCAAAACACTGAACCTCTATTTGCTCCCAATGGACCTGGCAGCACCCTGTGTGGCAACAGTTGGCCATGTGTCTGTGAATGGGTAAATGTGAAGCATTGTAACTCGCTTTGGGCACCATATAGTGTAGTTAAAGCGCTATGCAAAAACAGTCCATTTACCATCCGTTTGTGTGTGCCTTTATTGGGAGCGTTGTTCATGTTGTACACAATTTGGCCACTTAGGGGCAGTATTCTGGTTCAGAGCCAGACATAACTTGATCGTAACTTTAATGTGGCTAACATTAAAGATACGATCAAGTTATGTCAATACATATTGGAGGTTTTTGCAGCGTAGGAAGAACATATGCCTGTGAGTAATGTTAAAATGCTTCTCTATATACATTCCTGCAGCGTTTTGTATGAATAGCAGTTCTTTTGAGTGATAAAAGTGCAGCGAGTAGCGCACTAGTTAGCGTTAGCAAGTCAATGGCACTTTCTATTATGCATTAGCCTTGAGCTAGCTATGTTCAAGAAACAAGCTAAACAAAGTGTATTTGCGTTTAAGTGTGTAAGGTGTATAATTCTCTTTGTTTTGTGTGTTTAGTTTTACAGTACACCTCAACTGGAGTGTAATAAAGGGCTTGAAACAGCAACATTGGACTCTTTTTGAGGGACTCTTTGCCAAACTCAGTCTGCTCAGGTAGGGCAGAACGTAACTAACTATAAAAGATATAAAATTTATAGTTGGCTACATAAAGTAGCAGTTGTGGTCCATGCGCTGTTTTTGTGGAAAAAGGCACTTTCCTTACAATTCAAAACTTTAATGTAAAAAAAGAAGAAAAAGAACTACACTTATACACACACACACACACACACACTACAAAGAAAGAGCCCAACCAAGATTTGAACCCAGAACCCCTTCCTAACCCAATCCTTTACGTGGACTTCCGATTAAAAATAATTTAATTAACAAAAAGAAGAAAAGAAAGTGCTTATTTAATGAAAGTCAAGTGTCCTTATATGATATATGATGTATAATTTATTTAATCTCACAATTCTCTCTCAATTTGGCGCCATGCTACACTGTTGAATCCTGCATACTGTCTTTATAAAACCCAACATTTTGAAACCCCTCCTGTATTGGATCTCATTAAAAAAAATAGTGCATGTGCACCTTTAAGACTAATGATAGGTCGACACTGTAGTTTGTGAAATGCACTTCTTTTCATGATGTCAGTATTAACATGTACTTTATAGTAAAAGAGTGAATAAAAATGTAGTGCCTTGCTTCGGAATGTATTCCCCATGACCAGTGCTGAGAGTCTGAGGGGCTTGAGTTTCATTGAATTTCAAGGCTACTATAGAGGATCAGTGAAGCGCAGATACTAAGAACTGAGCCAGTGAGTTGTATCAGTGTCATATAGTAAAGGTCCATTCATTCACAAGAGCAATAGGGCTACAGCTGGGGCTTGACAATCAATATACAAAAAAAGAACGACCGTGTGTTAATTCTCAATCAAACATCTGCTTCTCTTCCTCTTTTCGGCACTACATTGTCAATACTAGAGCGTAATCAGAAGGCCAATTTTCCCAGCATACCTTTTTGGTGCCCATTCTTTACTGGGGTAGAAAATTACAGTGTAGCCTCTGCCTAATGGCTTGCTTTTGGGCTCCAAGAGGAGGGGCTTTAAGACAAGATAAAGCTGAAAGAAAGAGGATGATTGCAGAGCTGTGCAGAGTTAGTGTCCGGTGGCTGGGAAATGTTCGGCTGGCTTCGCTCCATTTCCAATTGTGAGGGCAGATGTTGCTACGAGCCCTTGGGCAAAGCAGTGACGCAGAGTGGCTGCGCCCCAACCAGCTGCCATGTCAAGTGTCACTTCGCATCCGCAGCACGGAATAGGAGTCAAACTAGGCTTGACCAGAAGTGGCCGATGGGGTGCACTTCAATACCATGTGTGTACAACAAAAAGCCCAGCAGCCTGCAGTCACGGTCAAGGCAACCAGCACTTTTCAGGAGGATGCGGAAGGTGGGAGGGCTGACAGAGATGAATGGCTGAGTAACGCGCCGGCCAAAGGATGCAGCTGCTGGGTATCAATTGCTTCCTCGTCACAATTAGTATGAGTGCCGGCGTCAGCATCAAAAAGCATTTACACAAATTCAAGTTTCCGTTTGGCCTGTTGAGGATGTGAACATGTAAAAGAGGTTTATTATTTGTCTAAACTGTGTGTTTGCTACATTGATGTGATTATCAAAGTTTTTTTAATCATTTTATTCTTGATGTAATGTTTGGTACGTATATCTGTATCCGTACATATATGTATATTTAATATCCGTCAAGAGATTTCCCTGTGCAAGGTAAAGTCGGAAGATTTTTTAAATGTTTTTTTTTATTCATTTTCATTTCATTTTATTGTTTATTTGAAAGGAACAATGCACAGTGATTAACAATGGTGACATGCCTGCGTAAATGTGGCAAAGTTATACAGCTAATTAATTTTAGTAGCCCCTTGGCAGGAAACATAAAACATGGACATGACATATCAGCAAGTAATAAAAAAAAAACATAGAATAATTTGCAACCCTTCATTTATTCACCAGCCCTGAAGCCCTTAAGTGCCAGTGGTAAAGTGTATTCCATATTTTTAAAATCCTGTAATTTCTACCATTTGCAAATTAATCTGCACAAATTAAAATTTAAAAAAAAGTCCAGATGTGTTGATCCGTAGACGAAAGATTCGTTGAACTAATCTTTTGAACGGTTGTTTTTCATGAACTGATTCTAAAGATTCAGTTCACTTAAAAGAACTGTCATGCCCATCACTAGCATGGATACATTCACATATGTATCATGTGACATGATGTCCAAACAATTGGATTCAAACCAGTTTTTTAGTTGATTTTAAAAAGTTTGATAAGTGTGTGATTCTCTTATTGCATGAGGCATTTTATTCCAGATGTCCCGAACTGAGAGGATTAACTGTGCAAAAGTGTTCCATCTGAAGGAGACATCACAGTCAATGCTAGCCGTGGCTCTGGCAGTTCTGTTTGATTCAGCCAATATTGTTAATGTTGGTGAAGAGTTTTGAATATAGTACAGGCATATTTAAAATCCTTAAAATGTGCTTAACTTAGTTAGTTTTTATAATGATTGGCTCTGTATTGTGACGTCATGTGGTATATTTGTCTGGAAGATTCCTGTTCCAGAGTCCAGTGGCCTTCCGGAATGGGTCACTGGTAGTGGTGGGCAGGTCGATGCAAAATATCGATATTATTGATATCAACTCAGCATCGCTTTCGGATCGATACTGGCACTATAATATCAATTTAGTAGTTTAGTTTCAGTTTGGTTCTTTAATTTACTGCTGCGGTTTGGTCAAACAGATAACAGGCTAGCCTGGCAAGCCACACACTTTCTATTTGAAGAAAGTGGGTCTGGACAGGTATCCATATACAGCAATTCGGCACCGGCCGAAAACAGGCTAGGTCAATCAAATTAATCTATTTGCATGACGTAGTCTTCGTGAGCAACGTCACTCTTCAACTTTTTCCCGCAACAACGACATTCAACAACAACGTCATTCACTACTGTCTCTCTTTGGCTAATAGCCATGTTAGAAATTTACGCAACACTCTAGAGAAGTTCACAGTTGGCTTGCTCAGCAGCATCAGGGAACGTAATGTATCAATTTCTCAGTTCACAAATTGTACTGCAGACTCTGTGAACTATTCTACAAACAGTTGCTTCATTGACACCAGACAAATCACCAGTTTCATGATAAAACATTTCAGAAGCCAATAATCACAAAGTGATCAGAACATGTAGAAAACTGGGTACAGGCCTTCTCCTTTGAGACACGAGGAAAGTCTAGGCTCAAGCAATGCAATCATCTCCAGTACATCTTCTTTGTACATCCTAAAGCGATCTGTGAAATTTATTCCATCTAATCGATTCAGTGGATTACTCCTATCAACAATTATTTGCCTGTCTGGCCACTGTATTGAATGTTGTTCATTTAGATGTTCCAATGCTCCCAAACTATATGTGCTCCCTTTCACAAACAATATTAAGATAAGGTAAACCTGCCTCTTTGCAGGATTTATTTAAACTTTTATTTAGTCCTAGAGTAGCTTTAAATGTAATTGGCTTTGTTTAAACCAGATCAGACTAAATCTATGGCTATTTTAAGATACATCTTTGTAAGTGATTTAAACAGCTCAAACAACACATTATTGTGGGACTAGGCTTAAAGGTGTATTCAAGGATCTTTTGTCGTTGTGTCTTTCGGGTGGAACATCTTAACGATTGGATCTTGATCCCGTCAATCAATGTGCATGCTCGTTACTAGCTGCACATGCGCACTTTGAGCGTTTGTAGCATGTAGCCGCTGAGCTTCGAATTCAGCCATTCATCATTGAAGCTCCACCGACATCACCGATTTTTTTTCTGCAAAACTGAGCCTTTGTCTTCTCAATTACATAAGGCAATGAAATTATTGTTGCAGTGCATTGGAATAAATTCTGTCATATTGCATTGAATTGTATTGTATTGTACTTTGTTTTGACAAAACAGATATTATTCAGCACAGAGACATAGATTCATTTTTGTGTCCGGAATTTGTGGATATTAGTGCAGTAGCTCAGTATGTAAGGACTTTGTTTATGGAGTTGGAGGGCAAATATATGTTAAAAGAGCAACTAGTATTTGGAGAGAGGCTAGTTTGTTTGCTGGCTACTATCAAAGTCCTCATGACCTCAGCCCAGTGGTGCAGCACTCTATTATTCTGAGGGTTTTATTTTTCGTGACCATTAAAAGGCTTGCGCAAAGACGGTCAAAATCTGCCCAGCGGTGGGCTCATCATAGTTTTGAAAATTTTGAGACGCATGCACCCGTGCTATCAGTGGGATAATTTTTTAAATATATAATAAAGATGATAATAATAAAGTGTTTAATGACTTGATTTTGGCAATGATTCAGAGAGTTTGATGCACAATGTAATATCTATGAATGACATTTGATGACTTCCACAAAATATTCCATCAGATCGCAGAATCTGTGTGTCTGCAGATTGATCAATTTCACCCAAATCACATTACACTATCTGCATCAATATTTAGACGTGGAAACAGCAGGTGTAAATTCAGCATGCAAATCAGGATATGGCATTTATTACACTTGAGTGTGGCTGCGCTGTCTACGAATATAGAGCCCACAGTATTTCCTTGCATGTCTGCATGTGTCAGATGTGTTTCTGCAGTGTGTGCATGGTTTGCAACACAAAGTAAAAATCAAGGTTGTGAGCTGAATATCCCCCTTGATGTTTATGTGTATAATAAATTAAAATTACATTTAAAGCTGCACTTTGTAACAATTTGCTGCAAAATATCTTTACAAAAGCCTTTTTTGACCATTTATGACTGAAACATTTTTTAATCATTAGATTAAGTCATCTGCTCTCAAAAACTTATAAATACGTTCTATATTAAATGTTGAGTGTTCCAAAGACGTATTTATATGTTTTTTATACTAGAGCATACAGAAGGTTTTGATGCAGCCTGTGAAATGCAGAGAACGGGTGAAGCAATGGTAGTTATTACAAAACACGGCCAGCAGGTGGCAGCAGAATATAAGAGATCAACCATGGCCATGTTGCAAACAAGCTCATTTACCCACAGTTTTTTTTAACAGATTTGTGAATAATGATGAAACTTAGCTGTATTCTAATGCGAATTGCTGCCAAACGGAAACAGATAGAAATATACTTTTTTTTTCCTGATGAAAGAAGACTCTAATCTTTCTTTTGGTAAGGTTTTTATATGTTTTTGTTGCAATAGAACACAATATTCTGTGGGCCTTGCAAAATCAGTCAAAATCCAGTAAAACAGCCGGGAGCAAAGGGGGTTTCTTCAGTGAAAATGGCTAGAAGTCAACGAGTTAATACCTTAGCTGGCTGCGGCGTGGCTCAATGGTCGTGTCACAACCCAGAAGTTATGGGTTTGATCCCATGCCATTATGACCACGTCGAAGTATCCTTGAGCAAGATACTGAACCCCCAGTTGCTCCTGATGCAACAGTACATCATCAGTATGTGAATGAGTAGTCGAATGTAAAGCGCTTTGAGGGCCTTGTAAGGTGGAAAAGTGCTTTATAAATAAAATACCATTAACCATTTAGCTGTTCATAATGGGAACTCCTGCAAACCTCTGGCTAATAGTTTTCAGACTGGATTTGGGTTGAAAATTCCCACCCTCTGCAGATGTGACGTCATGGGCGCATTGTGTATGTGAGGAAGGGAAAAATACAGTTTCATTTTTCGGCCACAGGAGGCAGTAGCAATTTGAAATTAAATTTTCTGCATTCAGTAGCTTTAAACATTAAACATTGCAACTTGGGTCAATTTAATCTAATATCAAATCAATATATGTTTTTTAAACCAAACGAAGACTCTCAATTGAAGTAGAGAACATCTATACTCGGTGTCTTTCAAGGAGTTACATTCTGAATGCAACAATTTTGGCAGAGCTCTTGTAAACACATTTTTCCTCTTTCTCCGAGGTCGCAACATAGTTACTCAATTGAAGTGGGTTTTACAGCATGCCTTAATTGATTAGAACAGCCTGTAGGACTTCCTTTTGTTGGCAGTGGGGAGTTAACAGGGAGACTTAGACATGATTAGGTGAAGTGCTGATTAAATGAGAGGACCAAAAAAACGCAATCTCTGGTTCCATCTGATTCTTATTAGGAACACTGGTGATTAAGGTAATTACGTTACTTCAAAAAGCAGATGACAACAATTTAACAAACGGACAAAAACAAAATGTAAACATAATTATGAGGCCACATGCCTGCATGAGTATTGCAAGTTATTAGATGATTTCATTCATGTATAGTACAACACGAACATTAATGTTATTATTAATAAACGACGGAAGTGGGTTTTCGTCCGTCAGTGTAATCGTCTCTCACCGGGTCAAGTACCGACGTACCTCTCACAGATGAACACCTGTTTTGCTGATGACTAAAGTAAGCACACGCTTAAGTCTCTGGTGTGTTTGTAAAGATGATGTCGCTTCATTTGCTATTGACAACAACACGAATCTACAATATTTGAGTCTAATAGATTATTTCTGCACATTTATTTGCATCTAAACATTTATGGTTGCGGGATTCTGTTAAATCTGGGTGAAATTATTTATTATATATTATAATATTATTGCAAACAATTACTTCACACAAATACTTTCTGTTTGAGATCATACTATGCTAGTTAAGAACCACGGACTTATGCTGCATTTGAGGAAGGTGGGAAGTCGGACATATCCCAGTTCCGAATTTAAAGCGTTCAAAGCTAATGTAAACAGCAAAGATGGCTGATTCCGGTAAATTGTTTGCTTTTCTGGTTAACACAGTCAGACGAAATCACGTTGGGTTATGTAAAATTACATATATATATATATATATATATATATATATATATATATATATATATATATATATATATATATATATATATATATATATATATAGCTTGGTTTTCATGGAGCCATGTATGCCGATTAGAATGAATCCGAACGGCCAAACGGAATGAAAATGCTCCATATAAACACCTCAATCGGAATGAATAAGCTGAATCCGAATCATTCGGAATCACAGGGATGGTATATCGCTTTCGTCAATACGAACAAGCGTCATCTATACACTTCATTCGGAATGGCGACGCTGTGTTCAGCATGCGCATGCTCTGTCTTGATGTAAATGCGCCATGACGTCATCGTTTCCACCCACTAAAATTGCAGCGTCTCCCCAGAGCTTGTCTGCGAAGGGGAAACTTGTTTTTAAGTACTTGAAACTTGTTTTTATCAAGATGTTGCTTCAATAAAAGTGTTAACACTATCACAACTGCTGTGCTAAATGACAAACTCCATCTTGATAAATCACGTGATCGATGCCCATGCATCCCGCGGCTGCCGCAGGGCTGATCCAATTAAACAGAGGAGCATACAAACGGCAGATTGGAATGGATCACGTCACATGTAAACAGGTAACCAGAGATCTTCATTTTGAATGATTTCAATCGAAATGACCAAAAAGCCTCCATGTAAACCTGGCCAGTGAAGCCAAGGTCCTTTTTTTGTTCGACTTCACAACTCGCAGTTCTGCGTTCGAAGGGGCGTTCCCGTGCATACGTCCTGGTATGAAGTCAGAAAAGTCAGACTTCCAACTTTCCTCGAATGCAGCATTACCTATAAATGGACCATCAATAGCTCCTCGCGGGTGAAGCCAGCGGGCAGCCATCTTACGATGCCATTCTTACTGACAATTTCAATGCTGTTTTCATTGAAAACGCTGTTTTCAATGCGTGTTTTACGCCAGGATCTCTGTAAGGAGTAAGGGGCTCCCCTTTTCAAAAGATGCAACGATTCTCAATGCATCTGGGATGTGTTTTGGCAGTCGTACAAGATTTCTGGTCGTCCCCCGCCTCCTGCTGTGTGCAGTCACTCAACTAAAAGTGTCTCTACATCCTGGACTATTCTGAAGGGCGTGCCCTTGGAAGACATCTGTGCTGCTGCTTCCTGGTCATTTCCTTGCACCTCCAGATTCTACAGTTTGGATGTCACCTCTCCCCATCCGCTGGATGAGGTCCTCGATCCTTCGGAGACCCCTCTGTTAGGATTGTTTCCGGGAACCTTGTGACATTGCTGGTATTCCGCGTTCCGTGCTGTTCAGCAACGCCACCTGGATGAGGGATGAAATAGAACAACTATTACAAATGTAACTGTGGTTCTATAAATCCCGAACGACCGCCAGGATAGCTTCTCCCCCAAAGCCTTCGTGTTTGAGAGACTGTTAGGGTTGCCAACTCCCTGAAAAAGAAATAAATGACACCTCATCGACAAGGACGGTTGACCTTTTTCAAGGTCTTCAACCTTGCTGCTGTGATTAAATTAAAAAAAAAAAAATAATTGATTTTTTTTGGGTGAAACAATTTTTTCAGCCTTCTACAGGCCGGTTTCAAGCAAGTTAGCATCTGCTGATTCAGCCTCCATGTACAAATAGCCCGGTCACGTCTTTTGCCTTCATTTAATAACTATACAATCGAGCTACATCTACCCGACTAACCGATTCAGTCATTGACTTACCTGAGATGAAGTAATCTCTACACAAGCAGTGAGGAGGATCCAAAATCCTCCGTCTTGTTGTTTATCCTTTTTATGGCTGCTGTGATTCATTGGCTACGCAGCTGGTTCACAACAGCTGTCAATCATTGTTAAAGTGTGGAATATGCCGTTTACTCAAAGTGGCAGGCGCATTTTCTATGCTGCCAAAATGGCTGCGCTAACACCCATTTTGGGACGTGTTAAGTCAACGTCCGGATCTCTATAGAGGTGGGCAATTTCTCCACCAAATGTATGCAAATGACCTCATTTACATACACACAAAAACCACATTGGCACCAGGGCATGATCTGGTTGGCAGCACAGTTCCCCATCTGCGCGTGCTTAGTGGATTACACATTCGCAGATTGCTCCATTTATACCAGTTAGCAGCGTGCAAAAGCTACACAAACCTTTAGTGGATCTCGTCCTTAGTTGCCTTTTCTACACCGCAGCCGGTACCCCACTAGGTAATATTTGTGCTGCGGTGATCGCAAGAGTGATTCAGAAGTGTGTAATTTTTCATTAACAAATATTTACACTCCAGTTCAAAAATATATTTTTTTACTTAATAGTGAACTGTGGCTCCAGTGAGATGGCAAGGAGTGGGACGCCTAAAAGTAGGTTTTATTTTTGTATCAATGATGTAATTGAAATGTGCAATTTACTTTGTTTTGCGCTTCACAAGTTAAAACTGTGTTATGTAATGTGTTTAACAGTAGTAACAGGTGGGTTGTCAAGTAATGTAAATACTGTATGTTCTTTTCCCCCTTGCCCAAAAGATTCAAAACCCTCAGAGTAAAAGAAGAGCATGTATCAAAAACAGACTCCAGAAGGTACAGATTGTCTATAGAATTAATCTGGATTATATAATATTTTATTGGTTGTTTGAGTATACTTATGTTAAGACCCTGTCAATTAAAAGCATAGTGTGAAATGCATATATTGTAATTTTAATCTTCAATATAGTGATGTTACATTTATGACATGTAATTACCTTGTCTTTCACTCTTAGGAAACCTGGGTGGAAGTCAAAGGCATATAACCATAAAGGCCAAAAAACCCAAATAGTCCCTGTACATGTTGATCGTTTTGAGAATGAGTTGTAGGACAAACACTTTTATTTATAGACAGAACTATTTTATACAACAACAAAAAGTTACTTGATATATACAACCAAATCAAACTACAACGTATCCAAAAGCACAGACAGAAGGCCACATACTTTTTCTAATAAGGCAAAGCTTCTTTTTTTTGTGTCATTGGGAAATTTCAGCTAACTTTCAGCTAACATTTATTGTTTCATTCTTCAACAGCTAGGAAGCAGGTGTACAACTACACTCAAAAACTGAACTCAGCCTGTTGCTGCTTTTTTTTTTTAAAGTGCATTTTGTTGTATGTCCTCAACAAACAAGATTTTGCAAAGATTGCTAATGTATTTGTGCAGTTATAATGAAATGCCATTGATTAGTAGTGTTACACATAACCATTGAACTAATCTAGTTAAGGCTGTTGCATAAATTCATAGAAGTTTGTCCCTCTGCAGATGCCATATAGCTTTCCACGCTAGCTACATGAGCTGCCTGACAAAACATAGCTCAATGCGCATGTGCAGCATCTTGGTTCCAAACATTCTGTGAGGCTCCTGCAAGTTCCTACTTCAGCCGTGTTTGTTCTCCACTAAAGACCATCAGACATAAAGGAGATGATGACTTTGACACAGCAGGACATTGGATCTTCCTGATGCAGTCACTGGGATCTGGGTGTGTACATTCACTTGCCTTGGATGCAGGTGTAATGGGTGTTTGCGTAGGTTTCAGCAAATATGCTTTAGATGCTTTGTTTTCCAGAATTTATTCACTCTATGGTATGGGATTTTTAATAGCATACTCACGCACAAAAAAAAAAGAAAAAGAGAAAAAAAAGAGAGAGCAATGATGATGACATGTGGAATCGATAAGATTACCGAATGAACAATACTGAGCTCTCTCTCAAAAAAAAAGAAAAAAAATTGGAGAGGAGTTGTAGGGCGAAGACGGTGTCTCCACACTACCCCACCTCCCAATGTCTGTGTTATGTGCCCTATGTGTCTATTAACAAAGTGTATTGTGCAAAACTAGTGCAGTGAGTTAAGAGGAGCGACCAGCGGGGCCTCTCCCAACCTGGCGGGGGCAGGAGGCGCACCCGCCATCAGCACCACCGTCTCCCCACCCACCCCACACAATCCCCTAACGGGACCCCAGCGGGCAGATGGAGACAGCACGGTGGGGCGATAAGGCTCGCCCCCCAGATACTGAGGCCTATCCGAGGTGTCAGGAGGCATGCAGTGATTCCGAATATTAACCCTTCGTGCCCATTGGAAGTGAATCTTGAGGGGTTGGTGACTGCAAGGTGTCATTTGATGTGGTCTACTTAATCCTGCTGGCAGCAACTGGGTTACAGAACCATTAGTTACAAATTGCCAAATTCAGAAACAGCAAAATAAGTTATCGCGATCTGGTGGCTTTCGCAAACAGGCAGAATTAAGTGACCATATTTAGATTAAAAGATTCTATATACATAGACCATGTTTGTATAAATTTTGATATTTGTTTTTTATTCGAGGCAGATATTTTTTCCATTAAAATGTGATTTATGAGGAGGTTAGACCATTGTTTGATATTCAGAGTTTGTTTATTTTTCCAGTTAACAAGAAATGTTTTTTTAGCGATAGTTAGGGCTACAAGTGTAGATTGAAATTGTTTACGTGGTAAGTCAGTTGTTGTTAGGTCACCTAGTAAACACAAGTTTGGAGATGAAGGTATCCTACAGTCCAAGACAGCGGAAAGTTTTTCTAAGACTTTAGTCCAGAAATACATAACTGGAGTGCATAACCATAGAGCATAAAAAAAAAGTGTCTGTCAGCAGTGTTTTGTAAACACTGGAGACAAATGTCGGAGTCTGAGAGTCCCATTTTCTTCACCCTATATTGAGTAATATATGTTCTATGAATAATTTTATATTGGATAAGTTGTAAATTTGTGTGTTTTGTCATTTTAAATATGTTTTCACAAACTTGAATCCAAAAGTCAGATTCCGGAGCTATAGACAAGTCTGTCTCCCATTTTGAGATGGGTAAATACATTTTATCTGTATATGAAAGTAACATATATTTTTGAGAGTTTTTTTGTTGTTGTCGGAGAAAGCTTAGTAATATCTTTAGCTAAAACAGGTGGTTGGAGCGTACCCCGAAGTGTTGGAATTTGTTTCTTTATCATATTTTTAACTTGCAGATAATGTAAAAAAAATAATCTGTTTTCTATTTTGTATTTTTGGAGCAATTTTGTATATGATATAAACATATCTGAGAAAAGATGGTGAAGATGTGTAATTTCTTTCTGCCCCCACACACCTAGATAAAACGATTGGTTGTTAAGTTGAAAGTCGGGGTTATGCCATATGGGAGAAAGCCCGCAGGGCTCCAATTGGGCTTTTGTAATTTCTAGTGCCTTCCACCAGGCGGTCAGGGTGGCGGTAATCATTGGGTTTTTAAAACAATTGTGTCGCTTAATCGATGTTTTAATAAAGAGTAAATCCAAAAGTCTGAGGTTGTTACAATCCTTCTGTTCTAGTTCCAGTCAGTTAGTATCTCTGTTGGGTTGTGCCCATAGAATAATATATTGTAGCTGGTTAGCCATATAGTAGTGCATAAAATTTGGTGCCTCTACACCTCCTTTGGATTTACTTTTCTGAAGAGTAGATAGACTAATCTTTGCTCTTTTTTTTTATTCCAGTAGAATTTTGTAGCGGCCGAGTCCAACGACTGGATCCAGTTAGACGTAGGTTTGAATGGAATTATTGAGAAAAAAATATTTATTTTGGGTAAAACTTTAATTTTAATGGTGGCTATTCGTCCTATTAGAGAAATTGGGAGATTATTCCAGCGCTCCAAGACACTGTAAATGCTATCCAGAAGTGGAGTGAAGTTTAAATGAATTAAATCAGTTAATTTAGGTGAGATTTTTTTTGCCTAAGTATTTTAAATTACCTATAGGAAATGAGTAGTGTGGGGTCTGGCTTGCAGGGTTCCATGAATTTTCTGTAATAGGTAGTAGTGTTGATTTTGTCCAGTTAATAGAATAATCAGATAAATGTGAGAATTTAGTTATAACATCACAGTGTCCAGATATACACACACATATTTATTTTCCAAGATGAATAACATTCATTGTTACAAAAACAAAAGTTATATTATACACGTTATATTCATTTTTACAGAGTTAAACAAGAAAACTGTATTTTTATATTTTGTTTCAACCTCCTAAGCTTCGGGAACAAAAACCCATCAATGGGAAAACAGTGCCACCTATTGGCTAAAGTTAGACAGTGCACTGGATCTGAACAAAGGCCAGTGTGAGAGGTGGGGGTCTGCTGAGGGGAGCGGGAAGCGTAAATGGCCACGGAAGCAGAGTGCGCAGATTACACAATAAGTCACAATCAGACTGATTTGGTGCCTCAAGCGAAAGTGTAGATTGTAGCCCCCCCCCCCCCCCAGACGACTACAAGTAATACAAATGAATAGCATAAGTACAGTGCAATACAAGTGTTTACTGCAATTTGTGCTGACATTATTAACTACAAAATGTTTTCAAACTATGTACAATATATTTGTGTAAGATACATATAAAAAGTAATAAAAATAATTAGGTCAATGAGGGACACCCATTTTGTTAACAATTGACGGGAAACTTCGAAGAAAAATTGAAGAAAATTAACACTATTTTGATATTTATTTTTATAGACAATTCTGATTGACTGACATACATGCCTCTACCCCTAGGCCCGTTTTCCTCCTCCTCCTTTTGCCACTTTCTTAATACAGTACCTGAGGGACATAAGCGAGCCATCCATCTATCAATAGCGCTAACACTATGAGATGATGCGCGACCCATCCCCCTATCTTTCACTGTAAACAGCAGCAGCAGGTCAGATTCAGGGTGCCAGGTCATGATCTCATATTTATTTGGACTAGAAGTCATAAAAAATTAATTATTATATAAAATATATATGCGGTGTAATAAAACACAGGGGTGGCCAATTTCGGTCCTCGAGAGCCCCTATCCAGCCTGTTTTTCATGTCTCCCTCCTTCAGTGCAGCTGAATCTAATGATCAGCTGATAACGATCCTGATCATGAATTAGGTGTTAGTGGTGAGAAACATGGAAAACAAGCTGGATAGGGGCTCTCGAGGACTGAACTTGGCCACACCTGATATAACATATATAAATAATGTAATGTAATAATGTAAAATAAATCAAATATTTATGCTCTATAACATTTTTTAGCATCCTCGGTTGAAATAAAGGGGTTCTCTCCAACTGATGGCTCACAACTTTTATTAAACCTTCCTTTGTGTAGACACACTGTAAGAGCTACAATACAAATAAACAAAAATTGCCATTAATAACTCAAACCGTATGTTTTTTGTATCCTTGTACCGTATTTAAGCCATATACTAGGGTGACCATATTCCCATTTCCCAAAAAAGAGGACACTTGCCCTAGCCTTGAAATAGTGGTACCAGTCACAGTTACACAGTGTACTTCACCTCCTATTAGTCACGCAATGCCAACTGGACATTTTCATGAATTTATAAAAACCCCGGACGCACCAACAGGACATAAAAAATAGTTATTGGTTATAAATTATTACGTTTTATAGCCTTGACAATCTCTTGAGTACAATTTTTATTGTAAATAAACATTTTAACCTTGCATGTTGCCTGTATTAATACCTTTTTTAAAAGAAATAAACCGTACAGAAATATAGATTCTGAGTCAATAAAACAGAATCTTAAGCAATAGCATTGCTAAATATTTACCAAGGAGCTCTAGCACACCCCAGTGGACAAAAACGGTAACGCTTTACTATACAGTAAATTACACAATGAACATGAAATATAGCAACATTAGTTAAACAATGAAACATTGCTCCAATATGAACCTCAGCTCAGCCAGGTGCTAAAAAAAGTCGTTCACTGAATTAGTTGTAAACTTCAGTTTTCTCTGATTTCCTGTGGCGCGCACACGTCTTCTCTGCACTTGGAAGACGGTGCTACTGAGTACGTCGGTTACTTACGTCAGTTCCTACCGATTTATGAGACCTTTTGCTGTATCCTTCAAAATAAAAGTATCAACTATATTATAATAGCACAATAAAAAGACGCAATTCTGCAATACAAAAATGCAAAAACAAAAATTATAGCAGGGTCATTTACATATTTTATTTTAGAAAACCTGAAGGGGGAAAATTATTTTTGTCTTTTTTTTTGCCCTGCAATTTGGCACCCCCTCCATTAGATGGCACCTTAGGCAATCGCCTAGTTTGCCTATGCCCTGGGCCAGCCCTCACAATAAAATGGTCTCATTAAGATTAGACTAAAAAATATATACAAAATAACCACCAAAATGACAATTCAAATTCAAAAATATATGCGGAATCAAAAATAAGAAATTAAATACATTTTTAACTCTGTTACACAGGCTGCGTGGGTTTGCTTCCCCGTCTGGGAGACCATGTTCGTGTGTGCGTGTGTTTGTGTGAGTGTTAAAAAAAGAAAAATGGAAAGAAAAGAAAAAAGCTGCCAATGTGTTTGCTTTGCTGTTTGGCCTGTTGTACACCTTCCTTAAAGGGACTACACTATGGTATTTTAAGCCTTCCACAGTTAACTATAGGCATATAATGATGAAATCTTACCTTTGACACAATCGTGATGTAATTTCTTATTAACTCTTTGACTGCCAAAAACGTTAAATAACATTTAGTAAAATCCTACGGAGGAATGCCAAAGACGTTCACTATGTTCTTTTTTTGTTTTTTTTTGGAAACGGGTGGAGGAAAACCTTGGCCAGCTGTGCTGAAAGTATCAAGCAGATCTAGTTAGTATAATGACTATTTATGGGCACTATAGGGCAGCGATGACTCTCTTTGGACAAGTTTGGGTAGGCGTCAGTAGAAGACGTGAGGCGGAGCTAGAGTGTTGAGGGGAAAATGGCTGAGGAAGCCATAATGGCGACCGGTTGCAAGCAGCTCACGCTGGAGCATTTTTTTCAAAGACCTAAAGCATCAATGCTAAAGAGCACATTGATGACGACGATGATGATGATGGTGACTCCGAGGTTGACGCCGAAGTTGGAAGCGTTGATGCGGCGGCTATGATCACGTGAAAAAGCCTCACCGGCTAGCGATGCTAATGCCGGAAAACGCGGAGCACAACCGAGCACTTCTGCTAAGGCGGATGTTCAATCGGACGAGGAGTCCAATGCATATTCATCGGAGGAGTGGGTACAGTCTGGTCACGGAGAAGACACTGGTTCTGGACTACGATGCCACCATGAATCGAGTGGATACGATGGATCAGAACATCTCTTACCACCCGGTATAGGAACAGAAGGACATGAGGAAGCCAGACGTAACACCACCGTAATGTCACCGTATCATCATCCTGAGAGTAGACTTGATGGTGTTAACATTTTACTATTTGATTTTATATTTTAACTGTTTTGAATTTAGTTATAGCTGTGTAGATGAAGATATAACTATGTTAACTTAATATAGCTTGATGAGTAATGCTTTTGTCCTCTTTGTTATCTGTTCTCTTTTCCCAGAAATGAGAAAGTTAATAAGTTTATTTTATTTATCTAAGAAGTCTAGTTTCTGTTCGTTAGAAATACGGTTTTTGAAAGTTCAAGGACGAGCTAGCATACTGGGAGAAAGTAATCGGATTTTTGCGCTTGAAGGGAGGGGAGAGGCGTTTTCCTGGGAATCACTGTTTTTTCTAATAAAAGTCCCGTGTCTGAAAGAGACGACACACATTTGGACAGAAACACTCCTTGGTGAAATTCCTTTGTGTCATCAGAAACGTTCTGATTAAAAAACCTTGCAAAGACCCTCTTCACGAGATCTCAACTCTAATTTATTTGAACACGCAAAAGATTACAAAAACAGGTAATCTAACAACAACAGCAACATGGCCAAACACACACTGCAGTATATACTTGCTATTCCCCGGAAAAAAAAGCCAGCAAGAAAGTGTAGCGTCTGCACGCGAAGGGGTCATCGCAGTGAAACTAATCTGTTGTGCAAATCCTGCTGCGTCCCCTTGCACGCAGGGGAGTGTAACAAAAAGAAAAACTGTATTTGAAACATCCACACAATTGTAAATAGTACCACGGTTGCACACATTTGTAAATAGTTTGCCAAATTTTTTTGGGTCAAATTGTTACACTGTTGAATGTAAATAAACGTATTTTGCTATCAAAAAACACTTTTTCATTGTTGGTGGTAGTGTTTTACAGAAGTAACGCACTGTTTAGGTGTTTGTGGCATCATTCATGGAAAAAAAAGTTGTCAAATTCACTAGAGTGCATGAAATAATATCGTTTGACAAAAAGCTTGATTTCTCCGTATTTTTTTTCAAAACAGAGCATTTGGGTGAAACTAACCATTTTCTATTGTTCATTACTGAAAAACGGAATAAGGTAGGAACAAACTTTTTTTTCTGATGAAAGATGAGAGTCCAAACTTTCATTTGGTAGTATGTGTGTTTCCATAGTCCAAACACAAAATTTTCTGGGGACCTTGAAAGATCAGTCAAAATGCTTAAATCGGCTGGCACCCACGGCATCCCTTTTCTGAAAACGTCTGGCAGTCAAAGAATTAAATATGAGTTTTTTCGGCTGCTAGATCTCTGCGTTTGGTCACGCAAGCCATCAATTTTTGAATAAACATTTGAAACAAAACGGGTCCTTGCCGGAAGAAATCGTGGAAGAGGAGGGGAGCAGAGAGGTTAGAGGAAAGAAGGAGGAGAAGAAAAAAAAGCACCACAGATGGTCGCAAACCCGCGCCCAATTGTTTATGGGGTGTGCGCACTATCCATTGGACTATCCATTCATTTAAATACAATAGCGCAAATGTTTTACTTGTCGTTTACACCAGTGTTGGTCAAAGGATTTTAAGCCAATATTGTCATTTCATTGTACTTTGGCATTGCAAATGTGAAGAATAATTGCTTTGAATTCATTTGGACAGAATGTTTATTGATAAAGGCTACTTTTGTCATTATTCCATGAATGGAGGTCTCAGAGAAAGTGGGTGTGCATTTAGTCCACAGAGGAGCTGCGGGGGTGGGGCCGCACGCAATGACGTCAAACCGTGCCAACAGCTCGTTTTCTGAGGTTGGGAGGGGCTGGTGCTTGGAGAGCAAAATAACCTATAATTTCTCATACAAGGGCGAATGGAAAAAAACACAACTTTGGTCATGTTTTTGGTGAGGAATTAGCATTTTACCATGACTAAAAGCTCCAAAAAGTTGATTTTTCATGTTGCAATCCCTTTAAACCTCAGGGTCCGTGTCTCTTTTGGTCATTGGATATTACATTTGGAAACAGACAAACAACTCAATATTTGATTTTTGTTTTAAAATAGATTGAAATACAGCTTGATTTTCTCGTTTGGATGTCTGGAACTGCTAGGAAAAGTCTATGTCACCGCGAGTATTTCTCATAATGGCCAGGAGATGGCGAGAGTGTGGCAGCTGAAAACAATGTAGTATGATACGATACGATACGATACGATACGATACAATATACTTTTATTTTCCCCGTGGGGAACTTTTTCCTGGACTCCGTCCAGCTGCAGTTTACAGTAAAGAGAAAACAACAGAATAGAAAGAGATACAATTAAAATTAAATAAGAAGTGCAGCAATAAGTAGAAGATTTCCCAGAAGTCTTCACAGAAGTATACATGTGTAGAGAAGTACATACATGAGGACTGCACACACCCATATACACACACACACTATATATATATACACATGAGTATGTACAGCACGGCTGCATATATTCCACACACACAACATTGCACCATATATCTTATTGTACTGAGTTAATGTCGGTTGTTAAGCAGTTTGATGGATGTCGGCAGGAATGAGTTCTTGTAGCGGTTCAGCCTGGTTCTGGGGGCCCTGAATAGCTGGAACTCATGATGCAGAATGTGAGTCGGGTCAGTAACAATTTTCTGCGCCAGTCCGGTGACGGACCGCTCATAAAGCATCTGTAGGGAAGGATGATTCCTGACCCCCATGATCTTCATGGCAGTCCGCACCAGACCGACTGTGACCTTGACTGCACAGTCAGGTTGCCGTTCTGCACACTTGGAAAAAAAGCGTTGGTCAACCTTTTTTGTTTGTTTGAAAGAAAGAAAAAAAGAAAAAAAACAAAGAACAAAGAAAGAATAGACAATAGAAACAACATTAAATACAATTAAAAAATAACATAGTAATAAATAAAACGTTACAGAAAATGAAAAAAATGAAAATGAGACATTGCTCTTGAATTGTAGTTCAGTTGCTATATTAAAAAAACAAGCACAAAAAAGAAGAAGAAGCAAAAAATCATGAAAGAGGCCTGACAAAAAATGGTGCCCCTTGATTGAAAATAATTTGGCTATAGGGACATGTTCAAAGTGTGTTGATTAGCATCACATATATCTTCAAATTTTTAAGCGGTGATTTGGGAAACATTTCTGATATATTCTCGACTATCACTAGGTAATGACTGCATTCTCAGGATTTTACTCGCAGGTTTGCATGTCAGAAAATGGACCAAAAAAAAAGCTCTCCCTTTTTCCCAACTCCAATCTCCATGTTTTCTTGTTTTGCTTAAAACACAAAGAAAACTTGTTTGCTAAACTACAATTTTAAAATGCAAAGTCTGATTTCCGCTGTTTTATAATAATAATAATAATAATAAATTATTATTATTATTATTATTATTATTATTATTATTATTATTATTATTATTATTATTATTATTATTATACTCGCATTAAAAGACGGGTACCAGAAATTATCTCCACTAGTGGTTATCATTTCTGGAATTGTGGCTGGAGATGGTCATAAGCCAGTGTCGCCATCTCCTGGCCAGTATGAGAAATGCTCGCGGTGACAACTTCCGGCAATCCAAAACAAAAATACGGGCCGTTTTTTATGCTTGTCTCCTGCTATATCCTATTTTCGTTTCTGAAATAAAAATTTAAAATCAAACTGTTATTGGACATTTCCTTATCCGTCAGTCTCAGAGATCCAAATGGGAAAATCAAGTATTATTTCATTATTTTTTTTTTTTTTAAAGAAAATTAAATAACTAGTCGTTTTTCTATTTCTAATACTGTATCTGTTTCCAAAGTAATAGCCAATGACCAAAAGAGACACCGACACCTCAGCTACCCATCCTACCTCAAGTACACTTTTGAATTTATTCAAAAAGTACTGATGGAACTTGATGCAAAAAGACTATCAAACTAAATCCAAGCGCTTAGAAATAAACGCTTCGAGTAAACAGGGCGTACAGGTGGAGGCAGTGCAGAAGCAAATTTTTGCATAACTTATGTTTGAATGCTTAATTCTGGTAGTTATGTTCATTAGTATTTTGTACTACTGTTTGTAATACAATACTAACTAGCTTTTTTTCTTTCACAAAGTTAAGAGAATAAGAATGTTTATGTTCATTAGCACTTTGTTTTTATATGTTTAACCTCTTTAAAAAAAAATGCTGCACTTTGTATTTGACAATACGGCACAGGAAATGAAGGACCTTCTAAAAATATACCTAGCTGCTGTGATTTTATTTTATAAAAATGGTTTATGTTTGGCAGCTGTTAATACAACACCGTTTTAAAACTTGCGATACATCATAAGTTTGAGTTATACTTGATGTTCTGCTAGAAGGAGACATATGTTGTGGTGTTTGTGTGCTTGCTTGCTTTTGTTTAATATTGGCGGGCCTAGTTCCTGTGCTGCTTCCTCGTTTCAGGCTGGGCTGGGCAGGTTCTGGACAACACACAACTGCATGTGATCAGTCATCTCATCAACTGTGTTTAAGAGCCAGTCTGATGTTCAAGCAGGAGCCAGATGATTCCATCTTCCACGAGTGGTACTTGGTGTTATGTCTCGTCGCTTATGTTAAGTTCTTAGTTTTTAGTCCTGTCTTCCTTGTAGTTGTGCCTGCTTTTATTTTGTAGTTATAATTTGTCCTCATGTGTCAGTAGCTTTACTTCATGCCCTTGTTCCCATGGAAAACGACTTCCGGACACGGTCAAACGCCTTCTCCAAGTCCACAAAGCACATGTGGACTGGCTGGGCGAACTCCCATGCACCCTCGAGGACCCTGCCGAGGGTGTAGAGCTGGTCCACTGTTCCACGGCTGGGACTAAAACAACACTGCTCCTCCTGAATCCGAGATTCAACTTCCCGACGGACCCTCTTCTCCAGCACCCTTGAATAGACGGGAGGCTGAGGAGTGTGATCCCTTTATAGTTGGAACACACCCTCTGGTCCCCCTTCTTAAAAAGCGGAACCACCACCCTGGTGTGCCAATCCAGAGGCATCGGTTGGGGCAGACCGCAGTATAGAGCAGTGCTGCAATCCCCTGTCCGTGTCCCCGCCACGACCCGTGACCACGACCCGGGTCACATTCAAGGTGTAGGGGTAGAGTTCGGCAGTCGGTGGTCGGTGCTGGATTTCACTTTTCTTTCTTTTCTTTGATCCTTCCTCGGGTCTCCTCACAACTTCACAACTCGGGATACTGAAGTATTCGGTTTAGGTGAACGGTATGGGATTTGTAATAGGTTTTGGTGAATTAATGAGCACACACTCACATGCATGCACATATGCACACACACACCTGCACGCGCACATACTCACGCACAAAAAAAAAGCAAAAGCAAAAAAAGAGAGCAAGCAATGATGATGGCATGTCGAATCAGTAAGCTTACCTACCGAATGAACAATACTGAGCTCTCCCCCAAAAAAAAAAGCATCACAAAGTCATGTCAACGAGGTAGCGAGTTGCCAGTTACGGCAAATTAACCACCGCGGATTGTATCTTGACAAAACAATATGCAACCGCTTCATATTACCGTCTGCTTTATCATATCTGACCAGTTGTGGGAACGTTACTTAGTAAATTTTCAAAAGTAATTAGTTATAGTTACTCATTACTTGCTTAAAAAATAACTGTGTTATTAATTGAATTACTTCATAATGAAAGTAACTTGTTACCAGGCAGGATAACTATTTTCACAACTTAAAGTTTTATATCAAACTATTTTTAATGTTTTATTATTATTATTATTATTATTATTATTATTATTATTATTATTTTTATTTTTTTATTTTTTTTTATGTTTGATACACCGTCATTCACAATGCTGTGTTTGCAGAAGTAAATACGTATGGTCCAGCAAGTCAGGGCCACGGACTTTTAGAAGTCCGAGGTTGGGGCTCATATTTTATATTTTATATCTCATATATACAGAGAAGTGATGCAGGAGGAGGTAAAAATAATATTTTGTGAAAATGAGTCGAGCCTGTTTGAGCGCCTCATCTCACAGAGACCTCTCCTTTTTTCCCCCTCCCTAACGATGACGTCACGTCATTGCCGTGCGTAATAAATGACCTGTCTGCGTGACTAAATTACTAATATCACCACCACAAATATCATCTTTCTACTTCATGTTTCAAGTGGGATTAAATTAAAGTCAAATATGAAGCCACAACTGTTACTCGAAACAACTTTGCGGATTCACAAACGTCTACCGAGCCGTGCGGACCTCACTATATATCATGCTTAATGACCCCACCCGCGTGGAGCGCATATTGGACTTTTGATGACGTTGAGGTCCGATATATGCGACCTGGCCGTTCAGACTGCGATCACATTGCAAAAATTCGGATACGCATCCGATCTAGGACCACATATGAAAGTAACGCAGGTCGGATATGAAAAAATTGCAATTTAGCCGTTCAGACTGACATAAAAAAAGTCAGATACAGGTCACATTTGGGCAAAAAAATATCAGATCTGGGTCGCTCTTGCCTGCAGTGTGAACGTAGCCCTAGTCACGGAGGTTTAATCTGCCCGTTTAAAAAACATTTTAGAAAGGAGGAAAGAGCTAAAGAAGTCCCGGATGGACTTTTTTCATACCTGGTTGGATTGTAGACAGGGCGGGGATGCATATTATTGATAGAAAACCCCACTAAAGTGCATTTTCATACTATGGGACCTTTAAGTGAAAATGCTCAAAGGAGAAATGTTAATGATTAAAGTGCATGAGTGTGTGTACATTTATTTGATAACTCAATTTGGGTGGTATCATAACTTTCTCCAAATATGGTATTTCCTTCATTCATTACTTATACCTATTTTAGCGACCTACTTGCATTACTTATGTTATGAATGTTATTATTCAGTGCATTGTTAAATGGTAAATGGACTGAGCTTATATAGCGTACATAGTGCTTTCTACACCATATGGTGCTCATTAAGATCTATTTTTCTGCCTACAGGCAACATTGAGCTTTCACATGTATGTGTGTATTAATTTAAATAAATTAAATTAAATTAATTAAAAATAATCTATATTCATCAATATTGGCCAATATGTAACACTGTACTTGTGATAACACTTTCAGCCGTATTTCCAGCCCTATTTTCCAAATCCATAGAATCATGCTTAACACTTAGCAGTTGAACTAGTATTATTTTGCACTTCAGTTTATTTTGAACAAAAACTAAAACTCAGGAAGCTGTCAGTTTTATTCTCTATTGCAGAATGACTGTTCTGTCTTTTGACAGAATAAACAAAAGGTCTTTATTTAAAATTGTCAATGGGTTAATAGAAGTTCTATGTATCTTGGTGTCAATAGTAGTGAGTACCTACAAATTGAATACTTGTATTGTTCTTGTGTGAAAAGTGGTATCAAACATCCACAGTTTTGTGTACTGAAACTGAGCATAATCGTAGCAAATATATGAATCATAGACATTACATTTATTCTCGAAAAATGTTAACATTAAGCACAATACATAACGCCGTATAAGACGCTTTATAAAAATGTTTTGTGTAATTATGTTTACATTTTATTTCCTGGGGATGCAAATAGCACCAATTTAGCGGAGTGGCTCTTCGGCTTTAACACACAATGTGGTATCCTCTGAGTGCAATTGATTTATCTACAACTATGACTGTTCCAAGAAAAACAATCTTATTGCCCTGATCCATGATCAATTGAAAAAAATCACGTGATCGGCCACGATTTCCGGATCGGGAGATCCGTACTAGAATAATTGTCTTTCCTGTGATTTTAGATCCAATCTTTGTCCACATGGACCTTGTGGATGAGTGTTTTCTTGACAGTACCTATTACTGATGATGATGAAGCTAAGATCTACACATTTTTCTCTGAGATGGATAGTAATGAGATGGTTCGAGTATCGCGAGTCTCTCGTGTCTGCAAGGTATGTTTGAAAAAAAAAGAAGCTAAATCAAAAAGGTTCTACATACAATATAGTCAACAGTACTTTTTGGTTTAGGTGGATAGGGGAAAGCAGCTTTATTGCGACACTAGTAAAACTTTTTACAAGGCCTGGACTTCTTTCCATAAAGCAACAGTGGAATGCTCTCTGCCTGATGAGGACTTGCCCTTCATTGTACAGAGTGCCTTCCTGGTGAAGCACGAGAACTGGAGGGAGAGTCTATTCTATGCTGTCTTCACTTCACAACTGTAAATAAAAGCAGTCTAATCGTGTGGTTCTCCGTGTCTACGTGGAGTGGCCAGTGTGAGGATGTTTGAAAAGTGTTTTCATTTGGTTTGTCTAGGAAACAGAAATCTACCACATGTCTTCCATCAGTGTAACATTCAACCATCACCACAAAATCCATGAGTACAAATGCTTTGTAAAGTATTACATTGGCTTTCAAAAATGAAACAGTGCTTTGTGTACCTGATATTGTGAAACTATGTACATGTATATATTATGTATTATTATGTACAAATGTATGGTGGAAGATATTTGATAACTGAGAGGCTGGGTTTAGTGGGGCAGAGAGTGGGAGTGATTGGGTGTGAATGTGTTAGGTAAACAGTAAGTGTAAGGTTGTTGTCTTATGTTATGGACCAATATTTACCATCCATCCATTTTCTTAACTGCTTGTCCTCACAAGGGTCATGGGGGGAGCTGGAGCCTATCCTAGCTGGCTTCGGGCAGAAGGCGGGGTACGTCCTGAACTGGTGTCCAGCCAATCGCAGGGCCCACAGAGGCAAACAACCATCCACAGACACAATCACACATATGGACAATTTTGAGTGTTTAATTAACCAGACATGCGTGTCTATAGAATGTGGGAGATAACCGGAGTACCCGGAAAAAACCCAAGCAAGCACGGGGAGAACATGCAAACTCCACCCAGGAAGGCAGAAGCCTGGACCCAATTTCACGTCCTCTGCACTGGGAGGCGGACGTGCTAACCAGTCAACCACCGTGCCGCCCTTTTTTTTTTTTTTAAACAATCGTACCTTCCATACACCAGTGTGGGTAGCACTGGAGGCAATGTGAGTGAAGTGCCTTGCCCAAGGACACAACAACACATGACTTGGGGAGAGCAGGGATCGAACAGCCGACCTTCTGATTACTGAACTGACCTACACCCTGAGCCACGGTCGCCACCAATATTTGCCTTATTTTGTATATTACTGCTATGAGTATGTGTTGGAAGGAACACCCTTGAAAATGAGATGATGCATCTCAAGGGATTATCCTTTAAAGGAATTCCAAACAATTAAATATATCAAGCCCTTCTTTTCGGTCGGGTAATATTGTAGGATGACTCACTTGAAAAAAGTTTGTTGATCAAAGAAAACTTTAACATTTACAGATAGCAAGTATCATATCAAGCTCAAGATCTCGAGAGCGGTCCAGTCAAGAAAAAGCTATGTTTTGGAACTAGTTAGATACCCGTTTGTGAAACCTGTATGAGGTCATCTCCTTTAGGTGAACTAACTTCATTCACCAAATTTGGTCATTTGATTCTTAAGCCCATATCTCACTGAGCGCCGAGGGCTAACGAGGTTAGTGATTTTCAAGTTTCGAAACTTTCACTTTCGCCGCGACTAACATAGCAGCAGCAGCGCCCGTGGTGCTCACCATTCATCATGCCAGGCAAGAAGAATAAAGCCACAAAAACGAAGGTGCGCACCCCTCGGACTTTTGAGGGCGTTCATGCCGAAGTCCCAGCCAAGGAAGAACTTTCACAAGATGCTGCTGAGTCCAGTGTTGTTGTAGAACCTGCTACTCAACTTGAAAATGACTCTGATTCTTCAGCTCATGATGACGGTGACAAAAAGAAGAGGTCAAGCAATCCTTGGACATTGGCTGACAAAGTAATGTTAATTATTCCGTTATGTTGTACTTTTGGAGAACCATACAGGAATATAAGACTTATGAAAAAATAATCAGATATTCTGTGAAATAGTTGATTTCAACTCTTCCTTTAAATGTCAATTTATGTTAAGCAATTATGATTTTATAGTACTTTTTATGAACATTTAAGTTAAAGTACAGTATTGGCCATTTTGGACTGTCACGTGATCATCGTGATGTAACGGGTGCGTTAAACAAGCAAAGAATAACATGGCTACCAATGACTACAAAGAGACCACTGATCTGTATGTATTACTGAATAGCCCACACACGCTCGTGCAAGCCGTTGAAGCCACAGGGCGGTCATCTTACCACTCCTACGGCTACTGTATAAACTGTACGTACTGATTAGACAGATACAGCTTGTAGGCTCTTAGTATAGGGCTGGGGGGCATTTTTTTTTGGGGGGGGGGGGCTCTCTATTTTTTCTAAGTGCGCGATCTGTGCTACTTTGAATACCCTTTTTCTTTTATCGCTTAGTTCCTTAGACCCCAATATTAGGTTTGGCAAAGGCATCTTGTGTTGAATTACAGGTGTAATTCTTTAATAAAAATATACAAGTTTCCTCCTGTAAAAATCATTAAACAGGAGCATTACCCATTGCTCACAGTAGAGTAAGTTGTGTCCCATATGCCAAATGCAAAATACTTCTCTGTGCTGGACGCCAATCAATGTTTTTGGCAAATTGAGCTTGATGAGGAGCTCTGAAAGCTCGGTACATTTAATACCCCCATTGGGAAATTTAGGTTCCTGTGTTTACCGTTTGAAATTATTATTATTTTTATTTTATTTTTTTTATCCCCCCCCTAAAACCTATTTAAAATCCCATACCGTTCACCTAAACCGAATACTTCAGAATACAGCTAAAGTCGTGAGGTTGTCAGGGGACCCGAGGAAGGATCAAAGAAAAGAAAGGAAAGTGAAATCCAGCACCGACCAGACATCACCTACTACCCCCTGAGTTACCAATCAGAGTATTTCACCAACCCCAGAAACATCTAAATTCCAACAAATTAGGGAGACATCAAGAGACCAAAGGAGAGACTGAGGAAAGGAAGGAAGGATAGATGAAGCAAACACAAGTTTGGAGATAAAGGTATCCTACAGTCCAAGATAGCGGAAAGTTTTTTTAAGACTTTAGTCCAGAAATACATAACCGGAGTGCATAACCATAAAGCATGAAAATAAGTGTCTGTAGTGTTTTGTAAACACTGGAGACAAATGTCGGAGTCTGAGAGTCACATTTTCTTCATCATATATTGAGTAATGTATGTTCTATGAATAGTTTTATATTGGATAAGTTGTAAATGTGTGTGTTTTGTCATTTTAAACACATTTTCACAAACTTGAATCCAAAAGTCAGATTCCGGAGCTACAGACAAGTCTGTCTCCCATTTTGAGATAGGTAAATACATTTTATCAGTATACGAAAGTAACATATATTTTTGAGAGTTTTTTTGTTGTTGTCGGAGAAAGCTTAGTAATATCTTTAGCTAAAACAGGCGGTTGGAGCGTATCCCGAAGTGTTGGAATTTGTTTCTTTACCATACTTTTAACTTGCAGAGAATGTAAAAAATGTCCATTTTTTATTTTGTATTTCTGGAGCAAGGATGTATATGATACAGTATAACCGTTTGGAATTTTATCAGCACTTGAGGTGTTCCAGAGAGCAATTGCACAGATGATCGAAGGTCTCAAGGGTGTGGTAAATATCACTGATGTGCTTGTGTGGAAGATCATGATCACAGACTGAAGCCGTTGCTGGAGAGAGTAAGAAATAATGTGAAACTGAACAAAGACAAATGTGTGATCACACACTAATGGACTGAGACCTGATGAGGAGAAAGTGACTATCTTTACATGCAGTCAATATTCGGGTTAAAGTCAGAATTCTGGTTTCTGAAACAATCGAGGTAACATGTTTACATGCGTGGCGGACAGAGTTACTCCCATTTACATGCTCATTTTTGCTCGATTAGGATACCCCATTCGGACCGCGACTCGCCGACAACGTAATTACGTAAATAATGTCATTTCCGCTTTTAACTGACTATAAGTTCAATATATTCATGTCACTCACCATGCTAAATAATTTCCTCCTTGCCCCCAGAAGTGTGGTTCTTTGCTGCAACGGCTTGAGTATTTCCGGTGGCTTACACGGCTATACTTGTATTTACTGTATGTGTACATAGGCCCACACTATGGCGTTTTCACCGTAAAGACAGAAAATAACGTGAAAACGTCTCCCGGTGCTCCCATCTCCCCTTCCGCCCCCAGTGTTCCGCCCCACCACGCGGCTGGAGGCATGGGGTGGTTCGGGTGACTGGATGGGGGGGGGTGGCGTTTGGGGGCCGGTGGGGTGCCTGGTGGGCATGCCGTGCCCCGTTCTGCTGCATTGGGCTTGGTGCGCGGGCCGTGTTAGGTTGGGAGGCGCTCCGGGCTCCTGGGTTCGCTCTCTGGCCGGAGGTCCCGGGTTGAACCTTGGCGCTGCCGCGGCCTGGGGGGTCCCTAGGGGGTTGTGCTCTGTCCTGGCCAGGGTCGATGGCTCCCCTCTTTGGTGGAGGTTTATATGCATGCCAGATCCACCACACCAGCATTTACCGAAATTCAAACCCAATCTGCTTCTTCCTCTGGTCGTTGAATCAGTGGAGGCTGATGTCTGTGGATCTCACTCTGCTTCATCTATCCTTCCTTCCTTTCCTCAGTCTTTCCTTTGGTCTCTTGAGGTCTCCCTAATTGGTTGGAATTTAGACGTTTCTGGGGTTGGTGAAAGATTCTGGTTGGTAACCCGGTGGGTAGTAGGTGATGCCTGGTCGGTGCTGGATTTCACTTTTCTTTCTTTTCTTTGATCCTTCCTCGGGTCTCCTCACAACTTGGTAAGTAAGTAAGTGAGTAAAGCAACTACACCCACGAAGCCTCAAACTTCGGTAAGCTCGAAAACACTCGGAATAAGCCATTAAAACATAGTTTTTAGTCAAACCATGATTCACAACTTGCTGTAAATGATGTATATGTATTACAAAACAAATTAACTATGGAGACCTTTAAATTTATAGTGGAGCCATGATAGTGGAGTGGCTTTCCAGCTTAATTTCTAAACTAAAGGACGTGTGTTCGCTTGGCTTGGGCCACTTCTGATCTTTCCATGATTCGCAAAGTTGGTAAACTAATCTTTGTGTCTCTTCCTGCATTTTTCTGCCAAAAGTTAGTCTACAGAGAGATAGGACTACAGCCTGTATCCCACTGAGGGGGTGAATGTTGGCAAAGGTAGCGAATGTTGATTTCTCATCAAGGTTCGTTCAAAGTTGCAAACGTTCACCATACGTTCGCCAGCAGTTTTAATCATTTTTCTCAGACAACCCCTGCCCCCTTCCTTCGTCTTTGTTCTTTATAGTGCTGCAATTTCATCTCATAGAAGTGCATTGAGATTCTAATGAAACCTAAAAGAATTCTGTTTCAGGGCAAGGAATACTGTGATGGTTGGAACGAGGAGAAAGTAGTGCTGCTAAATGGACCTATTAGGCCTCAAACAGGTAGGCCTCTGCTGGTCAAGTAGGGAACCTTTCTGAGCCAGATACTAGTGGACCGTGCTGCGCTGAATGGACAAAGATATGATGTCATGTTCATTGGCACTGGTAAGTCTTTGAGTTGCTATCATTTTATTGCCATTAAAAAAAAAATTCAGTTGCAGTAAAAAAAATAAAAGGCGTGAAAATAGTTTTAGATATTCCAGAGTGGCGTCATCTTACCGCTGTGCACTAAGAGTGTTTTGAATTAACAAATGCACTTTACAAATGTACATCCGCATAGGACTATGCATGTGCGAACACACATCGCTACGCGGACAGGAATGGGAAAAGCACAGTAGCGGTGTGCTTTCAGGAGGATAATTTTTGCAGCATTTTGGCCTGCAGGCAAGACAAAGTAATGAGTCATTTTTAATTGCGGTATGAAAATCACCAAATGTTGTCACTTTTAAACCTATAGGTAGTGTAGGCTTTCTGAAATGAAATAAATAATTAAAATAAATAGAAAAGGCCAAACGGTTTCAACTTTCATTTCAGCCTGGGGCAGGCAGTGCCTAACTTGCCTATCCTGACCGCACGTCACTGTACAAGACAGACATGTACTGTTAATTGCAACTGTAAATCTCAACTCCTCTCAGCTCATCAGTACGATATTCATATTTGTCATTCTTCACAGGGAAAAATTTATATATAACTTGAGTACTGATACTGTATATTGCCTGGCTACATTCAAATCATTTCAGAAGTCGCTGGGTATTTCTTGATGCAGTACCAGTGATGAACTACAATATGGTTCCAGGGATGAACATGCATCTGACTTGCCAGGCTGCGTCCAACCTTGAGCAGGTCCTGTGGCATTTTGCCAATGAAACACTTTCCTCCTCCACCAAGTACAACATCAACAGCCAGCGTCTCGTTATCATGAACACCTCTGAATCGGATGCTGGCCTGTACACATGTGACACCTCGGAACTCATCAGTGGCACCACATACAGCCGGGGTGTGAATGCTTATTGCTTACAGGTTGTTGACTGTAGCAATTGTTTGAATGGGCCAACTTTTCTGGTGCCTGTGGCTCTGCTGTCGCTGCTTTGCCTCTCCCTGACGTGCTTCACAATATGCAAATGGTGAAGAGATGTATACATTATTTCACAGACCCACAAACCAGAGTTAGCCACCAGTGTCAATATACTGTAGTAAGGTAGGGTAGTAGTGTCTAAGTCAGAAGCTGAGCACAAACCAAGCATGAAGTCAGCAGCAGGTTTTGTGAAAAAAGCAGGTCAGCTTTTTACATACCTCACTTACTGAACTTTCAAATAAGGTTCTGAGCTGTGCCCGTGGCCCAGGATTTTAGCTCACTGGTAGTGCTCTGTGCTTCCTAACCGGAAATGTTCGTCATTGCGGGGGCATAAGATTTCTGGCTTAGGACATTATGACATTATTTATTCATTTGTCAAGTAAAACTTCAAAAGAGAGTTAAGTTTTATGTTTTAGTCTCTACCCATACTTTCTTGTAAATCAACATATGGTCACTAAGTTTTTCATATATTGGACTAGTGTTTTATGTAGCTCATTATATTTCATTACATTATTTAATTTTTGTTCCTTTTAGTTTGATTCGGCTGGACGGAAGGTGTGCCCTGGCGCTCTTTTTGATGAGCCACTACTCTTGCTGCTGTTAGCAATGATTCCGTTCTTATGTTCTCTTCAGCAACATCTCCTGTTGTGGCTCATTTTAAGTCTCATTTCACCATTTTGTTTACCGGTTAGCATCATGTGAATGAAATAAAGTAATCAAGATAATAATCATATTTCTCTTTTTTTATTATCAGGTATTAGTCAAATACATACAAACAGTAGGAAAAGGACAGAGTTCATCTGCAACTTAGTTTTTCATGTTATCAATAGTATGCCCACATTCACTCAGCTTTTCTTTCTTTTTTCAACTTTTCAGTACAAAAGTAAAAGAAAAATAAAGTACATGAATAATTTAAAAAGTATTCTTCACATTATTTACAACTCATATTAAATGCAATATAAATTAAACATTCCATTAACTTACTGGCAAAATGCTTCACATAATATTGGACAGTCAGGCAATTAAATGTCTCGGCATTGATAATTACAAATGCATACATCTCATATACTCTCATAAATGAATGTCAATGATTGAGAATGAACTATATGCCACGGAGGAGGCGGGACTTCAGACTTCCGGGTTTGCGACGTGTGGGCCGCGTCCCAGTACTTGCGCTTCCGCCTTTGTGCCCCTCGGTTGCGCGTTCCCGTCGACAGGTGCGAGGCTGCAAATGTGTAGTGTCTATCTCAGTGTCTGAAGCATTTCAGATAGCCGAGAGCGTGGTTTGGGGGCGCAGGGGTAGGGGTGCGAGTGTTGGAACGCGGCAATCAGTGGCCGGAAACGACGCTGTGTGGAACCCGAAAGTCAGAAGTCCGTGGCATCTACTACATTGACTGATGTCCTATGAACTGCAGTACCAGTGCAACTGCATCTTGGCGCTCACCTATTATGGTACAGTATCAAACAATAAAACGGTTTAAAACAAGGATACATACTGTAGATACATTTATTTATGAATTCATCTTCTCAGATGTGTACTGTAACATGAAGGTGTGAAGAGTGGAACCTCCAGAACTCATTTATATGTTCCTAACATTACTGAAGACTTATTCTCATAAAATAAAAAGCCTTGTGGGAATATTTACTCATATTTATGCTCAAGCGTCGAAAATAGTAGTACAATGATGCTGATACTAAAACAAGGCATTGTAGGACTGTTATATTGGAGAACAAGTCAAATGTTTCACAAAACCTTGTTAAATTCATGAGGGAAAATATTGAAATCGGTAGACAGACCAAACCTGAATAAACTGACGCATCCGACGAAAAGATGCATGGTAAATGGTGCTTCATTTATATAGTGCTCCACCACCTTACAAGGCCCTCAAATAGCTTCACATTTTGACTAATGATGATGCAGCATCAGTAGCAACTGGATGTTCAGTACCTTGCTCAAGGATACTTCAACATGGTCACAATAGCCTAGGATTGAACCCACAACCACAGGGTTGTGAGACAACCGCTCTACCAGTCAGCCATGCCACATGGGGACATGACAAAAAATACTAGAGTAAGTGCAATTACTGGAGAAATTGTGTGGGAATGCTGAAAGCTAAATGCTAATAGCTGAATGCTAATGAAAGAAAATAAAAGATAAATTATGTGAAAATTACAAAGTATTCATTGTAGTGTGGCGAATAAAATTCAGCATTCCCACAAATAACTGTCTATTGTGCAATTAAGATTCATATTAAGTAGGGGTGTGCCAAAAATCTCGATTCTCATACGATTCAGAATTCATTTTAAATGTCCCAAAATCGATTTTATTTAAATTATATTATACAGGCTTGCCATTGTTTGTGTATGCTTATATTGGGAGCGCTGTTTGTGTTGTACACGATTTGGCCACTTAGGGGCAGTGTGGTTCAGAGCGTTTTGATACACTATTAAGCTGTAGCCACATTAGAGAGTCGAAGGGAAAAGTCACAATCAGGTTATTCTAATAAAAGTAGTTTTTTTGCAGCGTAGGAAGAGCATATGCCGGTGAATAATGTTAAGATGCTTCTCTGTATACATTTCTGAAGCGTTTTGTATGAATAGCCGTTGTTTTGAGTGATAAAAGTGTCAGGAGTAGCGTGCTAATTAGCATTAGCAAGTCGGACTGGAGAGATCATGAGGATTCTTTGCACATCTATAAATTGAAGCAGAAATCATTGTCAATCAAATCATTCTGAATTGAAAAACTATTCTAAATCTAATCGCAGACCCAAAAATTGGAATTGAATCGGAAGACAGTCAAAGGTTCCCACCCCTATTACTAAGGCCCTAGTCTTTTTATTTTCTTCAGTTTCTTCCCTCCATTGTGGATATATCTTGCATAATAACTTTTCGGTCCCTCTTTTAACATTCCATTTCATAGCAGAAATTATGTGTTAATACCCTGTGGCTTGAATGAGACACTTAAGTGTATCAGTATTCTATAACATAAACCACAAGTCCAAACCATTTGAGATCAACTTAACACACAGAGGGATGAGTAGCTGTACATGTTAGAAATGTATATTCAGAGAGAAAACAATATTTACAGTATCCCATCATATGTAGTCAAAAAACATCGTGAGGACTTCGCCCAAAATTTAGTACAACACGTACCAGCTTGTCGTGAGAGAGGCCATTTCCTATGTGTAAGCTAGACATGAGTAGAACTTGCTGCACTAATATAGTGCAAAAATTCTGCCTGAAAAACAAAAACAAAAGGAGAGGCAGGTAGGCAGAAGAGATAGTTGCTGTAAAGTTCATAATACGAAATTTCTCTTCTTGGCCCATTACACTCAGCTGTAACCAAATGAACACAAGTATAACTGAAGATTTGTGCTTACCAGGAAAAATCTGTCTGTGGGCAAAGGTGGCAAATCCAGGTTCAGAAAGTAAAAACCCTGCCACAGTTTGGCTTTAGCCTCTTGTGCTAGCTAACTAGCTCCCTAGCAGGTAAATGAGCACCCAGGGAGCTAGCTAGGGAGCTCGCTAGCTGGCACCTGGGGCTTAAGCCAAACTGTGGCAGGGTTTTTACTTTCTAGAAAGTGTTTTTACTTTATTTTGGCTTTAGCCCCTTGTGCTAGCTAGTCAGCTTCCTAGCAGGTAAATGAGCACCCAGGGAGCTAATTTACCTGCTATGGAGCTCGCTAGCTAGCACCTGGGGGTAAAGCCAAACTGTGGCAGGGTTTTTACTTTCTAGAAAGTGTTTTTACTTTCTGGACCTGGATTCAAATCCAGGTCCAGAAAGCAAGAACCTGCCACAGTTTGGCTTTAGCCCCTTGTGCTAGCTAACTAGCTCCTGAAACAGAATATTTCTTTCAATATAATTATAACTGTTTTGATTTAGTTATGACTATTTAGAATTGGACAAAATTGCTTAAATTTACTCAGTATAGTTTTGATGTGATAATTCAAATGTTTAGAGGGTGAGTCTCCTACAGGACAGATGAGATGGGGGGAGGTGAATGTGTGTTAATTAGACCTTTTGTTCTGAAAGGCTGAAAACTCCATCGTGGGTCAGAGAGGGGGGAGCGTGGTTGACCAAATGTATTGAGACAGTGTGACAAATGGGGGTGTAGTCATGTGACTTTGGGAGGTGACGTTTTGGAGGACAAAGGGATATTAGCCACAGGTGGGAGATGGAAACTTTACAGTGAGAGGGACAAGATGACGCAAGGGGACTCATCTGATCTCCTGTCCGGCTATGTCGTGAATAAATGTGAAGAAAATGACTGAATTCACTGATCTCATGTATGTTTATTAATCAACAGCATGAACACACAAATGGTAAGAATCCTGCTATTTACAACACTCCCTAGCAGGTAAATGAACACCCGGGGAGCTAGCTAGGGAGCTAGCTAACTAGTATCTAGGGCTAAAGCCAAAGGGTTTTTACTTTCTAATAAGTGTTTTTACTTTCTGGACCTGGATTTGCCGCCTCTGTCTGAGGGAAACTTTCATTAAAATACACCACAGGAAGGCAAACTTCCAGACATAGGAAGTTAAATAAAGTCATAAAGGCTTTTGTGAAATAAAACCAGAAGAACACCAAGGAAGAGAGAGAGAGCTGCTAAGGAGCTCGGTTTTAAATTTGTGATATTTTTTTCTTTCAAAGCTTTCCATGCAGGGGCAAGTGTCTATAGATCAGCATGGTCAACAGAAAGACTCCTACATGTCGGCATCTCCATCATAGGCCAGCGTCAGCGGCTTCAGTCTGTTGTTAATCTGTCGTCGCTGTGGTTTCTTTGGCTTCTTGCTGCAAGACAAGAAAGAAAAAGCAAACATTGTTGGTCATTATGCTCTAAAATCATGCCCGTTATCCCACTGATCGATAAAGGTTTGTGAGTGTTTGCGTTGGTATCAAATGTTGATTTTTCATCAGGGTTCATTGAAGGTCGCAAACGGTCACAAAGAAAGTCAGAAAGTGTTTTTCTTGCTACAAGGAAGTTTTGAACGAGGTCAAAATTTCTTGAAAAAGTAGACTGGATGTTAGACTAGCTAATAGTTGGTCTAAGTTGTGGCGCAGGTGGTGTGATGCGATTTTGGTGGATTTGATCGAGGCACAGGCAGACAGATTCTGAGCTCTGTGGACGCGAGTGGTGGTTGTCATCATATTTAATTCATAACTATGACAATAGCTTGGGATAATCCCTCTGAATTCTTGTAGAAATCAAATTGAGCAAATTAGTATCATTAATGTGGGAATGCTGGAAGCCATTTGTTATTGGGATTCTATATTCTTACTTATAATTATAGCATTTTATTCTCTTCACTATTTTTGCTTGCTTCAAAAATTTACGCTTCTCAGGTTCAAGTGTTCTTTTTATTAATTTATCTTTGAACTACAGTTAATACTTTGTAATTTTCACATAATTTATCTTTCAATTTACTTCATAAGCATTCAGCTTAGCATTCAACTAATAGCATTCAGCTTTCAGCATTTCCACGCAATTACTACATACATTGCACTTAGTCTAGTTATCTTATAAATATTATAATAGCACCACTGTGCCAGTTCGGCACAACTATAACTGTGTTTTTCTTGTTGCAAGGAAGTTTTGAACATGTTCAAACTGTTTTGGCGACAAGAAAAATTGTTAGCGACTATTAAAACTGTTGGCAAATGTCTTTGCAACCTTGGATAGACCAATGCTGAAAAGACGTTTTTCACAAATTTTCTGATTTTGTCTGTCCAGTACATTTACAGAAACATTTCAGTCACCTTCTGTGAGAATGTCTGTTTCATTCTAGTGTATTTAGTTTTGAAATATAGTAATTTGATAAGTACAAAAAATGCAATTACCATTATCAGTTATTACACAATACCTAGATGTTAGCTTTGTAAAATAATAGAGGCAATATTTTACTTTTTTATTTTATTTTAGAAATTGTAGCGTATGCAGTCATCTCACATGTGACGTGATCTTCATTTAGTATTAATATTAGTTTTAATAGTGTTTTGTTGATTTGATCTTAGTTAGCTTTTTGTTGTCATGTTTCCTTGTGTTCCTTTTGTCAATGCCTGTCTCATCAAGTCTTACTGTGTCTACCTGTGCTCATCAACCTGCTCGCTCATGTCATCCAATCAGCTCCCTCGGGTGTCTCTTGTCTCATTAGTTTGTTTGTATTTAATTGCCTGCTTTGGTGCAGGTCTTATCGGTTCATTGTCTTTGCCACGTTGCCATAAGTCTAGTTAGGGATAGAGAATCCAAGGTTTTCCAAAACAATGAAGCACTTTTGAGATAATTGCCCTACAATGATGCGGTAACAGGTCCCATTTTTAACTGTCTTTAACATAACCCAGCCAGGGGTTGAACCCATAACCTCCCAGTCTGAGAGCTGACACTACCACTAACTAGAACAGGGGTGCTTAAGTTCGGTCCTCGAGAGCCCCTTTCCAGCCTGTTTTCCATGTTTCTCTCCACTAACACAGTCGTTATCAGGCTTCTGCAAAGCTTGCTGATTAGCTGATCATTAGATTCAGCTGTCAGCTGTGCTGCAAGAGGGAAACATGGAAAACAGGCTGGATAGGGGCTCTCGAGGACCGACATTGTTTTTCCAGAAGTGGCAAATCCAGGTCCAGAAAGTAAAAACCCTGCCGCAGTTTAGCTTTAGCCCCAGGTGATAGGGAGCTAGCTAGCTAAACTGCGGCAGGGTTTTTACTTTCTGGACCTGGGTTTGCCACCTATGGAAAAACAATGACATTGACAATGTCGGTCCTCGAGAGCCCCTATCCAGCCTGTATTTTCAACACATGACAATAATACAGTATTGTAAGTGGATCCCTGCGACCCTTTTGAGGATAAGCGATAAGGAAAATGGAGGATGGATTGTCCTATATGTTGGTGTCTACTAAAGCTGTATTATAGGTACTCATTTCGTGAGAATAGTGCTTGTGTGAACAGGGATATTGTTTATTGTATAGGTATGGATTTCCATAATCATGAGATGAAAAAAATATTTAAGCCATAATATTTCCTATAACTTTTCCTATTTTGTATACAGAAATTGGGGACTTGGTTTGTCAAACACTTTTGAGTTTGAATTTGCCGTGAAACAGCGTGAGACGCTGACGCGTCTGTGACGTTTGAGGCTGACGCGTCTGTAATGTTTGAGGCTGACACGTCTGTGACGTTCGAGGCCTCGTTTGCAGTGGTCAGGTGATTTTCGGCATGTCCGAAGCAGTTGTTGTAACACTGACATGGCTCTGATTAATTTGGTCGATTTGGATTCGAGCAGGAAGGCTCGACTGCAACATCCCTAAGTCTAGTCGAGTGATGTCCTTTTCCTAGGGTAGTTTGTTTGGGGGTTCTTGTTCATTTTGTGATTTCGATCATTTGAGTACCTTGTTTTGCTTCTTTTAGAAAATAAATACATTTTGTTTTTATTTTTATTAAATTATTATTATTAAATTTTTAAAACATGATTAATCGCATTACTTCAATAATTAACTCACGATTAATCGCAAATTAACCGCACATTTTGTATCTCAATTTATATTTAAATTTACAATAAAATGTACAATAATTTTTTTAAATATTTTTTCATACTCAACATAAAGGGCCAGACTGAGATGGTTTGTACATGTCCAGAGGAGAGATAGTATGTTGGCAGAAAGATGCTGAGTTTCCAAATGCCAGGAAGGAGGTTTAGAGGAAGACCAAAGAGGAGGTTTATGGATGTAGTTAAAGAGGACATGAAGGTAGTTGGTGTGAGAGCAGAGGATGCAGATGGAGGCAACTGATTCGCTGTGGGGACCCTTGAAGGGAAAAGCCGAAAGGAAAAGAAGAAGAAGATACTCAACATAAAAATGAGAAGAGATATTTACCTAATCGTAATTAATCACATGACTTCAATAGTTAACTCGCGATTAATTGCAATTTAATCACACATTTTATATCTCAATTTGTACCTACATTTACAATAAGATGTACAATAATTTTTTTCTAATTTTTCGTATTCTTTAACATAAAAGTGGGAAGAAATGTTAACCCAATAGAAATATGTACAATAATTTCCCCCCCAAATGTTTCATACTCCTGTTAACATAAAAGTGGGAAGAAATGTTAACCTAATAGAAATACGGTTGCATTTTTTAGCCATTGATACAGTAATTTCATAATCATTCATAAAATTTAGTTAAAATTAAAAAGATGTACAATAAAGATGTACAATAAACGAGTGTGATACTGATTTGTGTTGAGGTCATTTTTCTGCCACTAGATGTCATAATTGCATTTCTAGGACGTGGGATGATATCTCAGTGCATTTTTCTTTTCATATTAATACAAATTTTTAACTTGTCAAATTTTGCACATTTTCAAAACTGTAAAATACAATTACTTAATATACTTGACCCCAGTCCCCACAAATATATGCATTGTTAATTATTATTTATAAAAATATTTTAAAATTTTATATTTTTGAACATGTTCTACTTCCCTACATTAGAGTCCACCTCCAGACCTAAAATTACAGTAACATTTTATTAGAAATAAATCCAATATAAGGGCATGCTCTTTCCATTCTGGATTGAATACGCTGGTTATTATGTTAAGTCTGCGACTCGTGACTTCTACAAATAGTCAAAATGTTGTTGATGCTGGAAGCTCACCTCCAGGAAGTGATGAAAGTGAAATGAATAAAGATGCATCACAGGGACTGAGGGCACGATTGAGAGTCAGCCAGTAACAAGAGTTGGCCCTCATTAATTGATTAGGGTTTCAAAGTGAGGTGTGGAGCGTTGTAGTGAATGCAGCTGTGGTTGTTGTGATGGTTGAGGAGGATGTTGAATTGCATATTGCTGCTGTTGCTTCTGGAGTTGGCAAAGCTCTTGCTGTTCTAGGTTCTGGCAGGCAGGGCAGATGTAAGGCACTGTGTAGCTGTTTGGGTCCATCCAGTACACCCCATCTGCAGGGGACTTGAAGTTTGGCTCATGGCAAAGGCAAAAACCATAACGACTAAACAGAATGTGAAAGGTGAAGGTGGAGAAAGGAAAAAAAACATACAATGAAAGATGAAATGATCATGGAAACAAGAATAACATAAAAATGAAACAACTGAGTAAATTAAATATGGACAGTGATGTAATGGAGATCAACCTGTCTACAATACTGCTTACAATTTACTCCACCTGTCAAAAAATGGCAATTCTGATAATATTGTGTTTCTGGAATATGAATTAATCAGAAAAATCCACCCTATTTCTTAATCAGTCACAGGGTTAGCTATTTTACCACTTGCTACTGACTGAAAATAATATCATAGTACCAGGTAACAACCAATCATGGCTCAGCTGTTTTCTGGGTTTCGTTATTATGGAAGCCCATTCCCGCCAGTAAAAAAAAAACTGAAAAAAAAAAAGAGTTGGTTTCGCCAGTGGTACTTTTTTCCCCCAACATCAGAAGACCATTTCCGCCAGTGGAAAAAGATCCCTCCCCAGCCCCACTTTCAGAAGCCTATTTATGCCAGTGAAAAAAACATGTCAGACTGTTTTTTCCACTGGTGTAAATAGGTTTCTCATAAAAAAAAGTGTGGGAAAAAAAAATCCGGAAACGTACGGCGGCAAATTAGGGCCACGTATAAATAGATTTTTTTAGAGGGCGGGGGCAATATTCAGAGAAAAAAACTTAAGAGTTTATCTTCTTTTCCTTTCGGCGTTTCCCTTTAGGGGTCGCCACAGCGAATCAGTTGCCTCCATCTAACTCTATCCTCTGCATCCTCTGCTCTCACACCAACTACCTTCATGTCCTCTAACTACATTCATAAACCTCTTCTTTGATCTTCCTCTACACCTCCTGCCTGGCATTTGGAAACTCAGCATCCTTCTGCCAATATACTCACTATCTCTCCTCTGGACATGTCCAAATCATTTCAGTCTGGCCTCTCTGACGTTATCTCCAAAGCCTCTAACATGTGCTGTCCCCTCTGATGTACTCATTCCTGATTCTATCCATCCTGGATCTTCATCTCTGCCACCTCCAGCTATGCCTCCTGTCTTTTCCTCAGTGGCACTGTTTCCAGACCAAACAACATTGCTGGTCTCACCACAGTTTTCTTCTATCACACCTGACACTTTTCTCCAACCGTTCCAGCCTGCCTGCACACGCTTCTTCACTTCTTTTCCACACTCTCCATTGCTCTGGTCTCTTGACCCTAAATACTTAAACTCCTCCACCTTCTTGGTCTTCCACTTGAGTCCCTCCCATTCACACACAGATACTCCATCTTGCTACGGCTAACCTTCATTCCCCTCCTTTCCAGGGCAAACCTCCATGCCTCTAGCTTCTCCTCCACCTGTTCCATGCTCTCACTACAGATCACAATGTCATCTGCAAATATCATAGTCCATGGAGATTCCTGTCTAACCTCGTCTGTCATCCTGTCCATTACCATAGCGAACAAGAAAGGGCTCAAAGCTGATTCCTGATGTAGTCCCACCTCCACTTTAAACTCCTCCATCACACCTACAGCACACCTCACCACTGTCTTACAGTCCTCATACATGTCCTGCACCACTTGAACATACTTCTCTGCCACTCCAGACTTCCTCATACAAAACCACAGTTCCTCTCTGAGCACCCTGTCATAAGCTTTCTCCAGATCTACAAAGACACTATGCAGCTCCTTCTGACCTTCTCTGTATTTCTCTATCAACATATTCAAAGCAAATACTGCATCTGTGGTACTCTTTTTTTGGCATGAAACCATACTGCTGCTCACAAATGTTCACCTCTGCCCTCAGTCTAGCTTGAACTACTCTTTCCCATAGTTTCATTGTGTGGATCATCAGCTATTTTACAAATTTGCGAGTTTATTAAGTGGCAAATTTGCCGCTTTATATAGTGGCAGATTTGCGACAAAAAAACTCAGAAACTTACGAGAAATACTTGTAGCGTAGCTATAGTCTAATCATGTGAGGATTCGTTGGTGGTTAATGGGACACTGTTTATAAAATGAAAAGGCAGGATGGAGACTGATTCATTCTTAAATTAGAACTTTACTCGTTATTCACCGCAGCCAGAGCGACAACACTTCCTGATCCACTACCAGCTGACTGACACCAATCAGATGCTAGCATACCATAGGTAAATGCAAGTGAATGACGGAGAGCAGCAGATTCGACACATCAATTTAGATACTTGTACAAAAAAATACTAAAATGTATGAATGTGTAAATAATAATTCTGGAAACATAAACGTACAAGTAAATATACATTTTAACAAATTAACTTAAATGCTTGATCGTCCGGGTGTGGACCTTCACAAAGCGAGGCGTTTTTGTTGCTGGCCAGTGGACGTACACAACGGTTCAAAGAGCGAATGCTTAACATGATACGGTTAATCTATGCTAAAGCAATTACTCTCAATTACTATCTCCTTATTTGGAAACCCGACCGAAAAGGATTGGCACAAACAGTCGAGTAGTATGCTACGTATGCTAAGTATTTCACGTAAGGTTTTTAAATTCTTTTTCTTACAAATCTATCACCATATAAAGTGGCAAATCTGCCACTTTATAAACTCGTAAATTTGCAACTTTTTAAAGTGGCAAATTTGCGAGTTTTTTTCCCTCTGAATATTGCCCCCGCCCTCTAAAAAAATATATTTATACGTGGCCCTTAAACGCTGTCGTAGAAACGGGCCTCTGACAAGTGGAAAAAAAAAACCCGTCAGGAATGCTTGAATTTGCAAGCGCGGGATTTTCAAATGGAAAGATGCTGTGTCTGTTAATGCCACCGATCTACAAAGTTGTTCAGACAAACCAACGTGAAGCGTATACGACACGATGTATTGCAATTATGTTACATTCGCCATTCGGTGGCGCTGCGCTACAACTTTGGTGTTCAAATGGGGGTCACGTGTTTCCCGTGGTGACAAAAGCGCCAACAGTCGTCTTAGTTAAAATAGCAAAATATACTCAAAAATACAAATAATACTACTTAACATTAGTTTGAGTTAAGATTATGGTTCTGTTTAGTGTTATGGTTACGTTTAGGCTTAGTAAAAAAAGTAAGACGGAATTGGAGGTCATGTGTTTCTGGTAGAGCTCCACTCGCCCGTGGTCTGCAGCTAAACCCTTCTCGGTAAACTAGCACCACGGGAACTAGCTAACTAGCACCTGAGGCTAAAGCCAAACTGTGGCAGGATTTTTACTTTCTGGACCTGGATTTGGCACCTCTGCCTCTTTTTCAGCCCTAATGGAAGCGTTCTCAGAAAAATATGCAATGAACAGCATATTTTTCTGATCTCCATTAAATCACTGGTGATGATATTAATGTAAATGAAAATGTAACTGGAGGTGCACAACATTATCATACAAGTGTTGGTACATTACCATGCTAAGTAAGTCATTGACATTATAAAGACGAGAAGAACAAACACTCCTGCTGCTACTCCATACACCCAGGTCTTGAGCTTTCCATCTGAAAACAAACATTGTGAGTGAGAATATGCTGCCTGATACAGTACACTATGTCTTTGATCACATGGGGGCAGTAGAGCTCTCTACAATGGTTCATGAGATCATGTCTGCTGTGTGGTGATGGTAGTTTGCACCAAATCCAATTCCAAAGAAGTTGGAACGTTGTGTTAAACATAAATGAAAAGAGAATACAATGATTTGCAAATCATGTTCAACCTATATTTAATTGAATACTGTACAAAGAAAAGATATTTAATGTTCAAACTAATAAACTGATTGTTTTTAGCAAACAATTATTAATTCATTCACTCAGAGCCATTTTCACGGAAGCAGCCCCCTTCGCTCCAGGCTGTTTTACTGGATTTTGACTGATTTTGCAAGGTCCACAGAATATTCTATTCTATTGCTATAAAAACATGGAACATAGCAAAATAAAGATTAGTCTCTTCTTTCACCAGGAAAAAAAGGTACATTTGTATCTGTTTCTGTTTTGCGGCAATTAGCATTAGAATATAGCTAAGTTTCCTCAATATTCACAAACCTGTTCAAAACACTGGAAAAAAGAGCTTGTTGCAACATGACCCTGGCTGATATCTTATACTGTGCTGCCACCTGCTGGCCGTTTTGTGTAATAACTACCATTGCTTTAAGCGACGTCTTCATGTCAGAAGCTGTATCAAAGCCTTTTGTATACTGTAGCATAAAAAAAAAACATTAACAAAAAAAACATACACATACATTTTGGGGAGTGCAGGACAAAGTATTAAAAAACGTATTTATATGTTGTGGAGTTAGAATTAGTTAACTTAGACTTTTATGGCTGCAACATGTTCCAGAAAACCAGGGATAGTTGGTAAAAAAGACTGAGAAACTGCTTATCAAACACCTGTTTGGAACATCCCACAGTAGAACAGGCTAATGGGTGGATGCCATGATGAAGAGCTTCCCTGAATTGCTCAGTCATACACAAGCAAAGATGGAGGGAGGTTCAGCTCTTTGTGAAGTGCATGAGAAAATAGTCGAATAGCTTAAGGACAATGTTCTTCAATGTAAAACTGCAAGGAATTTAGGAATTTCTTCATCTATGGAAAATCAAGATAAATCACTGCATGTAAGCGGCAAGGCCGAAAACCAACAAAAACCCGTGGCCTTCGATCCCTCAAGTGGCACTGCATCAAAGACTGACATCAGTGTGTAAAGGATATCACCACATTAGCTCAGGAACACTTCAGAAAACCAATATACAATATAAAATTACAGTTTGGTGCTACAACCCTAAGTGCAACTTAAAACTCTACTATGCAAAGCAAAAGCCATTTATCAACATTCTTTAAAGTACAAAAGTGTTTTGTGGTCTGATGAGTCCACATTTCAAATTGTTTTTGGAAGTTGTGGATGTCATTTCCTCCGGGCCAAGGAGGAAACGAACCATCCGGACTGTTATGGACACAAAGTTCAAAAGGCAGAATCTGTAAACAATGAAACATAACTTTCTTATCTGTGAAGGCACCATTGATGCTGAAAGTTACATACATGTTTTGGAGAAACATATGCTGCCATCCAAGCAACGTTCTTAGTTTTTTTTCCATGGACGCCCCTACTTATTACAACAGTACAATGACAACACACATTCTGCATGTGTTAACATTGTGGCTTTGTAGTAAAAGAGTGCGGGTACTAGACTGGTCTGCCTGCAGTCCAGACCTGTCTCTCATTGAAAATGTGTGCCACATTGTGATGCCTAAAATACAACAACCAAGACCCCAGAGTGTTGAAAAGGCGAAACTGTACATTAAACAAGAATGGGAAACAATTCCAACTTACAAAGCTTCAACTATTAGTGTCCTCAGTTGTAAAACATGTATTGAATGTTGTCAAAAGAAAAGGTGATGTAACACAGTGGTAAACATGACCCTGTCCCATTTTTTTTTTGCTCCCAAAAACGTATTAAAACGTTCCATTTTAAATATTGCCATGGTTCCAAAAACATATATATTTTTTATTTTATTGCTGGAACATACTTTGATGCAGCCTCTGACCTGAATATGTCGCTCAAAGCAATGGTAGTTATTTAAAAAACGGTCAGCAGGTTACAGCAGAGTATAAGATTTCAACCAGGGCCATGTTGCAAGCTCTTTTCCCCATTGTTTTCAACAGGTCTGTGAATAATGATTAAACTTAGCTATATGCTAATTGCTGCAAAACTGAAACCAATACAAATGTACTTTTTTTTCCTGATGAAAGAAGAGACTAACCTTTCTTTTGGTAGGTTCCATGTTTTATAGCAATAGAACACAATATTCTGTGGGCCTTGGAAATGTAGTAAAAATTCAGTAAAACAGCTGGGAGCGAAGGGGATTGCTTCTGTCAAAGTGGCTGGAAATGAATGAGTTAATGATAATTTGCTAAAAACAATAAAGTTCATCAGTTTGAACATTAAATATCTTGTCTTTGTAGTGAACTTAAATATAGGTTGAACATAATTTGCAAACCATTATATTATGTTTTCATGCATGTTTAACTTTATTGCAATTGGGTTTGTATTTATGATAGTGATAATTAATTGTACATTAATTGACATTCACATTTCAAGTGAAATCTGTGGAGGGGTGTCTACCTGGACCAAATGGCTGCAGAAACCAGGTGCGTCCCACCCTGCCAGGTGGGCTGACTGCCGGCTGGGTGGGATTGAAGGCCCGGATGGTCTTGACATCTGCCTTGTTGTCACCGGCAGTGGGGATCTCCAGCACTGGGATAACAGTGCACTGGTCTAGCAGGCCATCAGAGGTCATCACTTCTGTGTAGCCCTCCTCACAGCCACAAACACCCGACTAACACAAAGAGAAAGTGCAGTTATTACACAACGATGGACAACTACTTGACTGGACTGACTTTTTAAGTTAGTTGGATAGTTAGAGTGTTTTTTATTGTTGTTTTTACAGTGTCAATTTTTTTGTATGTCTTTACTCGATTCATTGAGCCATTTTCAGCAGTAAAAAGTTAATATTTTGTCCAGAATTAACTTCTGCTCTACTATCTGCTCCCAAAAACGTATAAAAACATTTTATTTTAAATTTTGCCATGGTCCCAAAAACATATTTATACGTTTGTTTTTTTATGCGAGAGCATACAGAAGGCTTTGATGCAGCCTCTGACCTGAAGAGGATGCTTAAACAATGGTAGTTATTACAAAAAACGGCAGGTGGAAGCAGAGTATAAGAGATCAACCAAGGTCATGTTGCAACAAACTCTTTTTGCCAGTGTTTGAGAATAACAGAGGTGTGGACACGAGTCATGTGACTTGGACTCGAGTCATGAATTTGACGACTTTAGACTCGACTTGACAAAATGTTAAAAGATCTTTTCCCGAGTGTTCTCAACAGATTTATGAATAATGATGAAATTTATATTCTAATGCTAAATAATGCAAAACGGAAACAGATAGAAATATACTTTTTTCCTGCTGAAAGAAGAGACTCAAATCTTTCTTTTGGTAGGTTCCATGTTTTTATAGCAGTAGAAGACAAAATTCTTTGGGCCTTGCAAAATCAGTCAAAATCCAGTAAAACAGCCGGGAGCGAAGGGCGTTGCTTCAGTGAAAATGGCTGGGAGTGAATGAGTTAATTTGATAATGGTAATTATTTTTCATGTACAATTAATACCTTTAAAAACAAATTTTTCCACTTGCTGTCGACTGAAGATGACATCACCTCTGCTGAGGAAATATGTAACGACCAACCACGGCTTACCTGTTTTCTGGGTTTGATCAGCAAACTGAGCCATGAATGTTCTTTTACCTGTTTCCTCAGTACAGGTGACATGTTGCAAAATTTGCTTTTAAAGGTATTAATTGTTCATGAAAAATAAATAATAATAATAGAAACTTTGTCTGTCTCACGATTTGACTCACTAATGCTAACTAGCGCATCACACGCAACTCACGCACTCAAACAACGGCTATTCATACAAAATGCTTCAGGAATGTTCACAGAGAAGCATGTTAACATTACTCACCGGCATATGCTCTTCCTACGCTGCAAAAAGCAACTTTTATTGGCATAACTTGATCGTGACTTTTTCCTTCTACTCTCAAATGTGGCTAAAACTTAACAGTGTTTCAGAATGTGTGGAACCACACTGCCCCCAAGTGGCCAAATCGTGTACAACATGAACAGCGCTCCCAATAAAGGCACACACAAACAAGGGCAAGACAATTTAAAATAATTTAAATAAAATCGATTTTGGGACATTTAAAATCGATTCTGAATCATACTAAATGAAAATTGCGATTATGAAAATCTATTTTTTTTGGGGCACACCTCTAGTTATTACATGAATTATAGACAAAACATTAACTTCTTATTGTTGAAAATGGCTCAATGAGTCAAGTATCCCTTTAAACTCACCTCTGTACAAAAGGAACGTTGTTTGGTGCACGGTGGGTCACAGGATCGGTCAGCCATTGGCTTGGCTGTAGTTGCGCACCCGCCTGGAATGAACAGAATTTTGTCAGAGGCTTTGATTTCAGAAAATATAAACATCTATCTACCAACCACGGCTCACCTGTTCAGTGTTAAAACGTACTACATGTTATACAAACCCCAATTACAATGAAGTTGGGACATTTATGAGAAATGTAAGTAAAAACAGAATACAATGATTTGTAAATCCTTAATAACCTATATTCATTTGAAAACAAAAGGCTCAATATCTTGTAGCATGTATTACTGTATGTAAGTCACCTGTGACATTCAGTCCATCTGATCGCTGGCACCAGACGTGCCGCGATGAGCCTCTCCATGGTCCAGCTCGCCAGGCGTATTCAAAACACTGTCCGTCTGAAGGTAGAATGTTCTGTTCATTTAAGAGTCTTAAAAAATAACAGTCATCTAATGATATGAAAGGAAATACATAAAGGACAGCCTTGAGCAGATTATTTTACTTAAAGGGTGTCAAGTCAAAAATCTTCTTCACAATTATCTGTTACACAGCATAATCCACCCGTTTTTTCAATCTCAGGGGTTGGCCATTTTGCCACTTGCTGTCAACTGAAAATGACATCACTTTGCCTATGGGCCATGCTTGTGAATGTCACATAACCAAACTCAGAAGATTTTTGAGCCGTGAACTGCCGTTATGAAAAGTTTGGACTAAATTTCCCCTTTAACAATAATAATTAATTGAATTGAAGTTTTGGCAGTATATGTCAGTTTTGACCTGTACATGGCCGGGCCTCCAGCTCCTGTTCTGGACACTGAAGCAGATTCTCAGGGTCTTGAGCCACAACCGCTCGAGAGCGGACTTGCACTGAGCCAAAACCCAGATCATCCCCACCAACACAGCTTAACTGGCATGGACTCCAAACCGTCCAGTCTGTCAGGTAGCATTCCCCTAAAAAACAGCATAAATATTAAAACACATTTCAAAATGTACTTTATTAGTAAGTAATTGCATCATATCCTCTCAAACAGGGTTGTAACCTATCAAATCAAACTGAAATCCCACTGAGTCAACTCGAATCATATCGTTCTGCTTTCAAATCGTACCATCCTTGAATCGTTTCGCACATATACCGTACTTATGTAGTATATATTGGAATGTACAAACCCAATTCCCCAAAAGTTGGGACACTATACAAATTGTGAATAAAAACTGAATGCAATTATGTGGAAGTGCCAAATTTCAATAATTTGTTCAGAATATAACATAGATGACAGGTCAAAAGTTTAAACTGAGAAAAATTTTCATTTTAAGGGAAAAATATGTTGATTGTAAATTTCATGGCGCCAACAAATCTAAAAAATGTTTGGACAGGTAGCAATAAGAGGCTGGAAAAGTCATTTGCACAAAAAAAAAAAGTCTGGAAGACCAGTTACCACTAATGAGGTCCATTGGCAACTTGATTGGAGTATAAAAAGAGCTTCTCGGAGTGGCAGTGTCTCACAGAAGCAAAGATGGGTAGAAAATCATCAATTCCTCCAATGTTGTGCAGAAAGATAGTGGAGAAATATCAGAAAGGTGTTTACCAGCGAAAAATTGCAAAAAGGTTGAAGTAATTATCATCTACAGTGCATAACATCATCCATAGATTCAGAGAATCTGGAACAATCTCTGTGTGTAAGGGTCAAGGCCGAAAAATTACACTGGATGCCCATGATCTTCGGGCCCTCAAACGGCACTGCACCACAAACAGGAATGCTTAGTGTAAGGGAAATCACAGAAAGGGCTCAGCAATACTTCCAGAAAACATTGTGGGTGAACACAATCCAGCGTGCCATCCGCCGTTGCCAGATGAAACTCTACAGTACAAAGAAGAAGCCATTTCTAAAGCCGACCAAGAAGCGGCGGCATTTCTCTGGACCAGGGGTTATTTAAAATGGAGTGTGGCAAAGTGGAAACCTGTTTTGTGGTCAGACGAATCACGATTTGAAGTTCTTTGTGGAAAACTGGGGTGCTATATCATACTGACTAAAAAGGACATGGACAACCCAAGTTGTTATCAGCACTCAGTTTATAAGCCTGCATCTGTGATCCTATAGAGTTGCGTGTGGCATGGGCAGCTTCCACATCTGGAAAGGCATCATCAATGCAGAAAGGTATATTCAGATTCGAGAACAACATATGCTCCCATCCAGGCATCATCACTTTTAGAGAAGATCTTGCATTTCTCAATACGATAATGCCAGACCACATGCAGCACCGGTTACAACATCATGGCTGCGTAGGAAAAGGATCCGGGTATTGAAATGGCCAGCCTGCAGTCCACTTCTTTCACTTATAAAGCACATTTGGCGCATCATAAAGGGGAAGGTGCAACAAAGAAAGCCCAAGACAGTTGAACAGTTAGAGAGACGCGTGTTAGACAAGAATGGGACAGCATTCCTATTTCTAAACTTGAGAAAATTGTCTCCTCGATCCCCAGACGTTTGCATACTGTTGTAAGAAGAAGAGGGGATGCCTCACAGTTGTGAAAATGGCCTTGTCCCAACTTTTTTTTAGATTTGTTGACATCATGGAATTTAAAATCAACAAGTTTTCTCTTAAAATGGTACATTTTCTCAGTTTAAACTTTTGACTTGCTCTCTATGTTCTATTCTGAATGAAATATTAAAATGTGGCACTTCCACGTAATTGCTTTTTTTTTTTTAATTCATAGTTTTTATAAAAAATTTGTATAGTGTCACAACTATTGGGGAATTAGGTTTGTGTACATATATACAGTGCTGCTCAAAAGTTAGTGAACCCTGCAGATCAAATCTACACTGCTGACATTTAAAATAATGGACTTGAACAAAAAGAATGATAATACTGTCATTCATTCTTGAACAACAGTTGTTGATTTAAGAAAAACTCAGATTTCATGGTTGCAAATGTGTATGTGAACCTCTCACTTAATCAGACATTGCACCTCCTTTTGCAACACTTTCTTTAGTGACTTATCAGTCCTTCACATCTACTTTGGGGGAATTTTTGTCACTCTTCCTTGCAAAATGCAGCCAGTTGAGAGAGGTTGGATGGGCGTCTAGCATACACTTCCCGTTTCAGGTCCCACCACAGTATTTTGAAAGAATTTATGTCAGGATTTTGACTGGGCAGATCTAGAACATGAATCTTGTTGTTCTTCAGACATTCTTTGGTTGTATTGCTGGAATGCTTTGGATTATTGTCATGTTGCATGATCCATCGTCTACAAGGCTGTAACTTCACAAAGAACGGCTTCAGGTTATGTTCCAGGATTTCACAATATTCCTCTGAATTCATGATTCCCTGGATTATGTGGAGTTGTCCAGGTCCTGAGAATGAAAAAAAATTAATTACATTCTCACCTCCATGCTTCACTCTAGGGTGAAGGTTATTTTGGTGGTATGCAGTGTTGACTTTTCCCCAAACATGACTGTTTTAGTTGTGACCAAACAGTTAAATTTGGACGCATCTGTCCACAGAAGAGACTTCCAATAAGCTTCAGTGTTGTCCAGGTACTCGCTGGCAAAGTTGAGATGGGCGGCTTTGCTCTTTTTTTATGAGCAGAGGCTTCTACCTAGCAAGCCTTCCATGAACGCCTTGTCGATTGACTTTTCTTCAGATAGTTGAAGCATGCACGTGTCCCAGATGCAGCAAAATAGGTCTGCAAATCTTGAGGTGATGTTCGAGTTGGCTTTTTACTTACTTTTCTTGTGGTTCTTGCTGATATTTTCAGAAGGTCGTCCACTTCTAGGCAGGATTGTAGTAATTTTCAGTGTTCTTTAGTTTCAGATGATCTGCTTCACAGTGGAATGATGAAGCTAATTTTTTTTTAGATTACTTTATAGCTTTCTCCAGACAGATGTGCTGTCAACTACCCACTTCCTGAGGTCCCCTGAGATTTATCTTCCTCTCAGCATGACTGACATGTATGGTTTCATCTGGGTAAGACTAAAGTGACGTGGTTTTTCAGTAGGGTTAGTTTAGCTACCAATTTGCCCTACCTGATTCTACTTGATGCAGCTCAGGGTTCACTTACTTTTACGCCTACATGAATTGACCAAACACTCTTTTTAGTTTTGACTACACAATTAATTTAAAAAAAAAGAACAATGCATTGAATTGATAAACCTAAACCTGCTATTTCCTATAAAATGTAATGGTTCAGATTGAGCAACAAAATTAGGTTGAAACAATTGGAAAGTCCAAATTGCTCAAGAGGTTCACAAACTTTTGCGCAGCACTGTACACACACACACACACACATATATATATATACACACACACGTGTGTGCGTGTGTTGTGTTGTGTTTAGAATTGTTACATTTAAAAACAGGGCAATAACTGATCTTGTCACCAAATTGCACCTATACACTTTCACTGTTGCACCTAGTGTGCTTTTACCTGGACAAGGTACTGTGCAGGACTCCTGCCGTATTATCTGTGCATCTCCGTCCACCACAGGTACTTGTTCTCCACACAGCTCATCGTCCACCAGACTTCCCTGTAGATCAGATCCATCCGACACGAAGCATGAAATGTTCCTGAACCGCAAGCCTTCACCACATCTTGCACTCTGGGATAAAAATAAATAAATAATTGTTGTACATGTTTAACTTTTGCCGGAAGGAAGTCAACACAAAATGTCAAACAGATGGTGGTAGAACTAAAATTATTTATGTCCAATGGATAAATAAATAAATAAAACAACCCCAATGGGTGAATATTAATCTGCTTCAATTTTGTGAGTAGGTTTTCCTGGTCTGAGTTTATTCATCTCAGGACCTGACTACATTAATTTACTACTGCTTATCCTATTTAAGGTAACGTGAGAGCTGGAGCCCATCTTGCAACCGATTGTTGTAAAGCTATGAAATTGACTATTTTAAAAATAGTTTTCTACAAACAGCTAATATTAAGCATACTCAAATTTGGCCATGTATAAACAATTTCAGACGTAACTTTGTTTATCCTTTGAGACGCCATTGTGAGGTTTAAACCGAATATTCTCAGAGGAACGTGGCCATTAAACTTTGACTGTCCAGGGTTTTTCATATGTAGAAAATGCGGAGGCGATCGCCACCACCTAATTTGTTCGCCACCTCCAGCCTGAGCAACTGATATCTCTCAACACAACCGCAGCGCTCAAGCTGTGTTGATTGAGCTCGGCAGCAACGTATTTTAACTGCAGTTGCAGCGTTGCGCCATTATGGAGGCGCTATATCAACAGCAGTGCACAGGAAAGACCTAAAGTAATAAGAAGAAACTGTTGTTTTTTTTAACTTTATTGTACCGAAGAAGAAACAGATCACGGAGCAACCGTTGCACACGCCCAGTTCCTGGTTGCGCAGCAGAAGACCGGTGGCTTCAGCCATCGACAAAGATAAAAACACAGTATATATAATAAACATAATAGTGTTTTACAACAACGCTAAACTATATTTACAATTTAATATGTACAAGTAGATTAATTTTTATTGATTGTAGTAAAAAAAAAACAATTGCGGGTCGCGCACACACCTTACAGACCCACTTCTGCTCAACACTTAGAATCAAAAGACTTTTTTCATTGAAGCTATGACTAAAATGCCGCAAAACAAAAACGTTTGTTGGCCTCATGTTGCTATCTTGAGCTAGCCCGTCCAATAATACACGGGCAACAACTGCGTGCTAAAGATGAGTAGTAGCTGGTCTGAGGACAATGGGGATATATGATAGCTATATTTTTTATCTGGCTAACTATGTTTTCACACGATCAGTGGCACAGTTTGGGGACGGCAATAAGTAAACAAAACATTCTAAATTGAGCTAGTATATTGCATGAATATCAGTACAGTGTATATATTGTAATACTTCTGTAGTCATTTAAAGCATTCATATTAATGTATTCAAATAAATCAGCTCATTTTAAGGGTTTTAGTATGAATCATAGCCATGATGCAGTTGTACAGTATATATGCTTAATATGAGATCATCACAAAACTTATGGGCCACCACTGCAAATTCTTTTGTTGATACCCTCAAACATGTGCAGTGTGAGACATTTTCTGATAATACTTGCACTTTTGGTCTAAACTAGTATTTAAGATGCAAATGTATATTTATGGTGTATGATAGGGGTGTTAGAAAAAATCGATTCTGCAATATATCGCGATATTACAGTGCACAATTCTCGAATTGATTCAATATGCGGCCGAATTGATTTTTAAACATACATTTTTTATGGTAATATTCAACAAAACGTCTTACTTAGGGTTAGGATTCACACATCATACACCTGATGAATTGATTACGCGATATGTCTCATACGTTGCTGCGATATGTCTTATATATGTAAAATGTGTACTTGTTGAAGCTACAGGCCGCAGGAGACTGTCTAACCTCTGACTTGCATTCAGACCACACACTGTATCTCCAGCGGTAGCAGGGCTTCACAAGACATGGCTTCCAATGCTGCATCTGGGTTGGACATGGCCTCCCGTCACCCTGGGGAGCCTGGATGACTGTTCGCCTTCTCCACAGCTTGCCTGAAGACAGGAAAAGAGGGTCAGAAAAGGCAATATTTTTTGCCTCAGGATATTGTCAGATGTTGCTAGAATTGAGCTGGAACCTACTTTTGTCACAATTTGGTACATCCCTTGACCCATACCTGATAATCTTCCACACAAAGAAGACAATCTAGTTTTTCTGTGGTCAGATTAACCCATTCAATACACTTTGTCCTTCACTCCCCAAAACGTATTTATACGTTTTGTATGCTTTTTTATACTTTGATACAGTTTCTCACCTGAATACGTCGCTTAAAGTAATGGTAGATATCACAAAAAAAACGGCCAGAAGGTGGCAGCAGAGTATAAGAGATCAGCCAGGGCCATGATGCAACAAGCTCTTTTTGCCAGTGCTTTCAACAGGTTTGTGAATAACGATGAAACTTAGCTATATTGCTTATTGCTGCAAAACGGAAACGGATACAAATATACTTTTTTTCCCTGATGAAAGAAGAGACTATAATCTTCCTTTTGGTAGGTTCCATGTTTTATAGCAATTTAACACAATATTCTTGCAAAATCCAGTAAAACAGCCGTGAGCAAAGGGGGTTGCTTTAGTGAAAATGGCTGGGGGTGAATGAGTTAAGGTTAGCAAAACTGCTTAAAAGCCTGCTATAGTGCCATATCTTCAGTCGACTTTAGTTGCTTCAGGGTGCTGCTCTTCTCACAGTCTGGTGGAGTGCAAAGTGCTTCCTGAGCCTCATAGCACTCATAATTGACCATCGATCAGTGACCGAATCCTCGGCAACCATCTGCGAGGATACATGAGCTCCCTTTATTTGGTTATGTGATGTGAGAATTCACATCATGAAGCACTTCTGATTAGAACCATTATTATAAGAGAGTCTAATTGATGGCAGTGATGGCTCTCTCACAGTCAAGTATACAGCTGTTTGAAAACTCAATATTGGTAATGTCTACACGAAACTAAATCTTTTCAAAATAAATACATACATAAATTAATTAATTCATTAATATAATTTATACTTGCTGACCATCAATTCAGACATTTTACACAGAAATTGATGGCTTTCAACCCGAATTATGGTTGACTTCTTAAAAATGGCCAGTGGAAATGTGTTGCTGTTATTTAGCCTAGTGCAAACATAGTTTTCAATTTTAACTATCAGTCAATAACTATTCATGATAAGTAAGTTATTTGGTAATGGGTTCATGTTAATATGATGAACGTGAACCTGTTGCAATATATTAAGCAGATTAATAAGATATCCCAAATTAAGCTGTGTTTTTTAATTTAGTGCAGGGGTGGTCAAGTTCGGTCCTCGAGAGCCACTATCCAGCCTGTTTTCCATGTTGCTCTCCACTAACACACCTGATTCATGATCAGGATCGTTGTCAGGCTTCTGCAAAGCTTGCTGATGAGCTGATCATTTGAATCAGCTGCGCTGAAGGAGGAAGACATGGAAAACAGGCTGGATAGTGGCTCTCGAGGACCGAACTTGGCCACCCCTGATTTAGTGTATTATTGTATGTATTACTTGTATTTATGTAATTCTTTATTTTTGTTTTAATAAAAAGTACATCATGAAATAATATGTTCTATCAAGATTAATGAATTAATTTGACATTCAGTAAAGACTACTGTAAATACAGCTGAAGTGTTTGCAGATATGAAATGGTAAAATTATAATGGAGACGGTAGTCCCAGATTGTAAGATAGCATTAACGACGCAAGGAAAAAATATGGCATTGTTTTGTTCTCATTTCTGACTGACAATGTCAAAGAAACTGCTTTAAGTTGGGGGTCAAGTGCCTTGCTCAAGGACTTCTTAGTAATGCTGAGTACATTTTTGTCTATAATCTGCAACCTCGTCTTCAACATTTAAAAAGTGCTAGAAATTGAACTACAGATACCTTGGAGTCCACATTTATGTGTACAGTCGGACCATGCCGACCACTCGGACAGCTGGCAGTTGACGGGGCACTCCACAACACAGGAAGCATTCATTTGCCACTTCCTCTCTAGGCCAAACTGAAAGACAATCATTTGAATGATGTTTGTCTTTATCGAGAGTGGAAGAGGAAAACAAAACAACTTAAACCCACCTCTTTACAGAACCTCAAGTCCACAGATTTGCCGTCACTCCTCACACAGTCCAGCATGCGAGTTTTGATACCATTTCCACAGACTGCTCTATCACTCAGTTGACAAGTACTCCAATCTGCACAGACCAGACATCAAAAAGAGAAACAAGATTTTCTTATGTTCAGGCATATTCAGGCCCAGCTGTTTAAACAGAAGAATTAACAAAGCGCTTTCAATCTCACCAGTGATGTTGTAGGAATGGTGGAAGCAATTGCTGTTGAGTTTGCAAGGCTCTGTTTCAGTGGTTAGAAGACACTCCTTCTCCTCGCCAGGCTGCCTGATTGGGTAAGCCCTCCTCTCTCGTGTAATGTTTCTGTTACATGGCTAAAGAAACAAAGAAATTTTACTGAACACACAGCCACGCTATTGGTGTTCATAAATGAGTCAGAGCGGAAGCTTCCCATCAGTGAGTAAATTAGTGAGTGAGTGAATGGGATGCCATTTCCGGTTCACGAACGTACCGTGAGTGAACAAGTTGCTTGAACGAATCTTTTGAACGGTTCTTTTTAATAAACTGATTCTAATGATTCAGTTCACTTAAAACAACTGCTATGCCCATCACTACCCTGTATGTCTGGGAAAAAAACAATATAACTTGGATAAGTCGGCAACAAAAACAAGTCAGCACAGGATCTCTGCACCATATTCTTGTCCATCTTTCACAGTATCCAGACATTCAGTCCACATCCCATTGTAAACTGTATTCAAACTCCCAGCGAATGTTTCAGTCTATTGCCACCCTCTACTGGTGGCAAGTTGATACTGCAGTCAGGCTTTGATAACTGTGAATTAATGTTAATGTAATCCCCCATTTTTAAATTTAGTCTCAGTTTTAGTCCAGTTTCAATCACTCTTGTTAGTTTTTATCATAGTTAGTCAACCTCACCCGTTTTTATTCAGTCTATTTTTAGTCAACTATAAATCAGCATTTTAATCTTTATTTTAGTCCAAGAAAACATAATTATAATCAACATTTTTGTCTAGTCTAATCTAGTCTAGTTTAGTCTAGTCTAGTCAAGACAATCATTTGACTGGTGAACTTTTTTTTTTGTCAGCAGAATATGTTGAACATTTCGGATCTAAAACTATTTCACATAAAATGTTCTCTCATCTTTTTGATGAAAAACAGCTTCACATACAATTACAGTATATCAACAAGTTGCTACTATGGCTTAATGCTATGAGCTAGTAAATTAGCCAGTATTAGTTAGCGGTCGGATTAACATTATTGTTGGAATGTTATAGCCGTTGGATTAATGTTCCCTTTTTTTACCTTTTACTTTTTTAACCTTTCACCGTGAATCCACCTGTCTATCCCATGTTTGTGCATGTTGCAGATTTGAAAGGGTGTGTGTCACTGTCTCACATGACAGTGTCACAGTGACAGATTAGCAGAGACAAGATTTTACAAAATCATATAATTTTCATATCGTTTTTGTTCATGAACTAAAATGTCCATAGATCTAAGTCTAGTTTTTATTAAGTGAAGTACATTTTCGTCTCGTCTTCATTAGCCGACGAAAATGGATACTGATTTAGTCCAAGTTATTGTTTATTAATGAGGGTTTTAGTCTAGTCTAGTTTTAATCCGATGAAAAATGTGCGTTGACGAAATTATTTTTGTTTAATTTTTGTTGACTAAATTAACACTACTGGGAATAAGCCTACCGTATAATGTCTTGCCCAGCAACCAACTCTCATGAGCTCTGGCTAGGCTACAAGGTTAGTATAACCACCATTACAAGTTACAATGTGTTATCCATGGTAGTGATGTTCAAGAGCCAAAAAATTATATTTGCATTTTTTTTTTTTTTCTCTGAAGTACGGAAAACCAGAAATGCCTATCATGCTCTTCAGCGCAAGCGCTGAGGACACTGACTTCTGTGTACAGAAGTAGTTATTTAGTATAGGGAGTTATATTATAATGCGTACATTATAATTATAATTATAATTGTTGTAATTACACAAATGTGCAAGGTATATTTGAAATGCACATTCAACAATTCACAAGCAGAATTTTATATTTAGCAATGATAAGTCATAATAAAGGCAGACACACATGTAAATTGCTCATATATTTGTGTGAATAATAATATCTACTAATTAGAATATTTCATAAATTGTCAAATAAAAGTCTATTGTAAAGATATTTTGTCCAAATTGTTAATTACAGCAGCTTAAAAATATCATTGTCTTTTGTAAGCACTTGCAGTACCACAAAAAGTAGCTAATAGTGCCATTAAGTATACACATTCTCACCAATGGACATGGACTCCAGGCTCCCCAGTCTGATAGCACACAGTCTTCTGGACAGGGCAGCTGGCTGTTCCGAGCTCCCAGAGGCATCTCCTCCGGGTCACACAGATAGTCCTCCACCTGCTCCAAGGGGCCGTCTATCGTGTTCAGCATACATCTGCTGTCCAAAACATTATCATCATTTTAAGCGACTAGTGAAACTGTTTGCCGGAATTGCTAGAATGTATCCCTTGTGTTTGATTATGACGCCAATATACAAATGCGTTAAAAGAAGCTGCTCTCAGACATTTTCAATTTGGGGGATTTTCTTTCATAACTAGACAAAGTGCAATTTCTGCACAAATTACGTGGGCATACTGAAAAGTTTAATGCTAAGATTCAAATACATGTGCTTAAATCATTTCAGTGAAATTATAATCAATTTCCTGATATGATAGTTGGTATCAAACCATCAAATGTACTAAAATGTGGCCCAAGCAAGGTTTTTATCCAGGTTCTCCGGGGTGGGACACAATTGCTCTAAGCACTGAGCTAACTTGATTTGTTCAAATTCATGGCTAATGGCGTATTTATTTTGAAAAGTGTCATCTGATGCTGAAAGCTAACATGCAATTAATCATTTCAGTGAAATTATAATCCATTTGTCATTAAATGCGCTAAAAGCAGCTGTTCTCAGACATTTTCAATTTGGGGGATTTTCTTTCATAATTATACAATATGATGAATTTAATTTGATACAATGCATCAAAATTACAACAAGAAAGCCACATTAAATTTGGATTGGATCTAATCATCTCAACCAATCTGATGATGTTTATGAAAATCTTTACCTGACTTTTCTGGTCTGAACTCCTTCACCACAGTTGTTCTTCAGGTCTACATTGCTAACTTTCCATACACTCCATGGCTCTACCACCCAAACATACTGACCGCAGTCACTGAGACATGGCACCACTTCATATACCTATTTTAAGCAAATACCAAAAACATATATATAGTACTACAGTACAATATGCAGGAAAAAAAGTAAACATTGATGAAGAAAAACACTGAAGTACTTACTTGCGCCTGTGTTTGATATGCATTGAACAAAGAAGAGAGAAGAGAAAATTGAAATTATTGGCTAGAGCGTTTAACCATACAGTATGTTGTACTGTATACCATATTTGTAAAAGCTAACTTTTCATAACTCAACCTTACGAAACTAACTATAATCTTCTGTACGTTGGGATAAACCACCTGGTTGACGTGGTCAAGTTTGGGGCAAGGCCTCCCACCGTTGTATGGTTTTTCTCGAAGCCATTTTGATCGAACTTTGACGCCACTGCCGCATGACTTACTGCATCGTGACCAGTTGGACCACTCGCTGAGCTTGCAGTCAGATGGACAGGGAATGATGCAAGCCTCCTCAATGTACCCTATAAAACATGACAATAAATGTTTATATACTAGGGGTTAGTGCGTGAATTTCGAGTTAATTTAAAGTTACTTTAACACCACTAATTTTTTAAACGCACGATTAATGACCTCCCCCTTACATGGAAAGCCTGTACTGGGGGAATCCAGTCGCAATGCAGCAAAATTATAGAATAAGAATAATGCATATATTTGTGACTGGGATCAAGTTGTATTTTTCAATTTTAAAAATGTGCAGAATTTCTCAAGTTACTTTATGTTAAAGATTAGATAGCTCTTAATATGAAAAGAAAAATGCACTGAGCTGTCACCAATGTCTTACAAATGCAATTATGCCATCTAGTGGCAGAAAAATGACCTCAACACAAATCTACATCACACTTTTCTTTACAGTACATCTTTTTAATCTTAACTAAATTTTATGAATTATTGTGAAATTAATGTATCAATGACTAAAAGATGTAGCCATGTTTCTATTAGTTCAACATTTTTTCCACTTTTACGTTAACAAGAGTATGAAAAACTTAGAAAAATATTTTATTGTACATTTTATTGTACATTTAGAACAGATATACAATTTGTGATTAATCGTGAGTTAACTATTGAAGTCATGTGATTAAAATTAAATACGATAAAAAACTTTAATCACCTGACAACCCTAGTATATACGAGACATAAATTAAGCAGGTTTGTATTACATTAAGTATGTTTTGGTGAAATATGCCCTAACTTTCGGATTTTGTTGCCAACACCGGTTAGCCATGACACTACAATACACCCGTACAATAACCACAGTGCTTCTGTTTACATTGCAAATGAGACGTAGCAGTTTTTAGATGAAGACAAAGCATATATAAGTAATTCATTTATAAACACGATGTTGACGATTAAATTAATTGTTGACATGGTCAACCCTAGTCCTTAAACTGGATTGTGGAATTTGTTACTTTTTCACTTGCGTAACTAAAGCGTATCTGCAGCCTCTGTGTCAAGCTTGTGCATTGTGCAGGTGTGTACATGTGCTCGAATAAACTCTTCGTTTTTTCAGTTTTATTGAAGTCTGAGCTGGAGTTTGGAATTTGCTTGAAGCCAGCCTCTTCTTGTATACGCTAGCTAACAATACTACATGTCCGTGGGTACGAGCATGACATCACCCTGAACCAGTGGTGTAGTCCAGTGTATACGCGGGTATACGGCATATGGCTTGAGAGCCAGACAAAACTTTGGGAACAAAAGCAGCATTTGGCCACAATATGACCCCTGCCCCGTTAGGGTGCCAATGAAAGCACAGAAAGAGCATGGAGTTCCCCCACCTGCTTAGCAGATACTATCGCAAGTAGAAACGCCGTCTTACGAGGCAGCCAGCAAAGTTCCCCTTCGGTCAACGGCTCAGAAGAGGACATGCAAAGTGCATCGAGCACCAATCAAAGGTCCCGGGCGGGGACTTGAGGCGTTCCTAGAACGAAGGGCACTAGGCTATAGCAACCCACAGACTTGCCATCCACTGCAATATGGCGGGCTGAAATGGCCGCCACGTAGCCCTTGATCAGAGAAGGGGACTGCCCCTTATCGAAAACAGATTGGAGGAATTCTAAAACAGTGGGAATAGGGCACGACACTGGATCCATCCCGTAGCTTGCACACCACTCCGCAAACAACTCCCACCTGTTAGCATACAGCGAACGAGTGGACGGAACCCTGGCATTAAGGATCGTATGCTTAACAGAAGATGAACACTGAGTGTGTCAGAGCATCCTAGCCCAAACATGGCCTGTAGGCTGGCAAGACGGGGGGCGGCCCATCTGAGAAGCCTCCATGAGGTCCGTAGCAACTGGGCGGACCTCATCCCGCTCTGATGATTGATGTGATACACAGAGGAGGTGTTGTTATCTGATCGTACCAGGACATGGCGCCCTGCCACGAAGGGCAGAAAATGAATGAGGCCCAGATGCACCGCCTGCAGCTCCAGCACATTAATGTGCAGCGACCTGTCTCCTGCACCCCACCGGCTTGAGCAGTCCTGGGTTGCCAAACTGCACCCCATCCGCTCAGGCTGGCATCGGTGGGGACAACTTTGTGATGTGTAGGCACCACACCCAGCAGGACTCCCGCTGATAGAACAGACCGGCGACCCCAAGGTGCGAGGGCACCCATGAACCGACTGGACACTCGGAGATGCTTTCGACGGTCAGCAGCAGGTTGAGCCGGAAACGGAGCCACTGTTGCAATGGTCGCAGCGACAGCAGGCCTAGTGGCACAATTGCCGTCAGAGACGTTAAGATACCCAGCAGACGCAAAAAAAGAACATAAGGTAGCATCCCATTGGCATGGAAGAGAGAGATGAGGCGTAGCACATCGTCTACCCTTTGTGGGGATGGCCGAACAGTCATGGAGGTGGTGTCTAACGACATTCCGATGAACAGAGTCTGCTGAGAGGGAACGAGAGAGGACTTCTCCAGGTTGACCTTGAGTCCAAGTCATGACACATGCTGAAGAAGCATATATATGTTTCGGAGTGCCTGATCCCTGGACGCTGCGCATATCAACCAGTCGTCCAAATAAGGGAGCACCTTCATGCCACTTGACTGCAGGGGTGAAAGGGCCGCCTTCACTACAAGTGTGAACAGCGAAAGGAATTTACCTTCTTTTCCGCTGTGCACCAGTCTTTTTCAAGAATAGATTTTTTTCTTGCAAATAATTCTATTGCTGATAAAATTGGTACAAAAATACATCCTATTATTATTAGCGACCATGCACCAGTCTCCCTTACCCGACAAGTTGATTGTACCTTTAAACCACCCCCGACATGACGTTTTAACATCTCAATGCTAAATGACGCAGAGTTTGACAAAATTATAAGAAGAGATTGGGCAGACTTTTTGGAAATTAATGACTCTCCAGACTTATCTCCATCTCTTCTCTGGGAAGCTGGGTAAGTGGTAATTAGAGGTAAAATTATATAATATTCATCTTATAAAAAGAAACAGGATCAAAAATTTGAAAAAGATTTGGAAGATAAAATTAAACAACTGACGGATGAGTACGCAATAAACCCAAATAACCAAATATGGACTGACTTACAAAATACAAAAATACAATTAGACGATATGCTATCTAAAAAGACAGAGTTTATAATACAACAATTGAGATACAACAACTTTGAATATAATAACAAATCAGGTAAATTTCTTGCAAACCAACTTCAACACAATCGGGAAAAATCTCTTATAACGGCTATTAAAGGGACAACTGGTGAATGGACACAATCAACAGAAGAAATTAATCAATTTTTTTTTATAACTATTATCGCAACCGGCAGCACGGTGGATGACTGGTTAGCACGTCCGCCTCCCAGTGCTGAGGACGTGAGATCGAGTCCGGGCTTCGGCCTTCCTGGGTGGAGTTTGCATGTTCTCCCCGTGCTTGCGTGGGTTTTCACCGGGTACTCCGGTTTCCTCCCACATTCCAAAGACATGCATGGCAGGTTAATTGAACACTCCAAATTGTCCATAGGTGTGATTGTGAGTATGGTTGTTTGTCTCTGTGTGCCCTGTGATTGGCTGGCAACCAGTTCAGGGTGTACCCTGCCTACTGCCCGAAGCCTGCTGGGATAGGCTCCAGCACCCCCGCGACCCTTGTGAGGAAAAGCGGTCAAGAAAATGGATGGATGGATGGATGGATGGATTATCGCAACCTATACTCAGAAACTAACAAGCCTTACCCTGAGCATATTGAGGCATTCCTCCGTAGCTTGAATATACCTCCTGAATATAAAGATATGTTAGATGTGCCACTTACTATGGACGAGCTGTACAGTGCTCTAGATAGTATGCCTAATGGCTAGCACCTGGCCCGGACAGTTATCCGGCTATATTTTTTAAGCACTTTTGGTTAATGCTTGCTCCATTATTCTTAAGAGTAGTAACAGAAATTAAAACTAATGGTTACATACGTCCACACATGAATACAGCAGCAATTAAACTTTTATTAAAGCCAGAAAAAGACCCCACCCTTCCATCAAGTTACCGTTCGATTTTCATTAATTAAAACTGATATTAAAATGAAAACATAGAGGCTTTCGCATCTAGACTAGAAACGGTAATCTTGACAATCATTCATAGAGACCAAACAGGCTTTATTAAAGGTCGCCCACTCTACTAATAATATTAGGAGGCTCTTTAACCTTATTAGCATCTCACAGCGGCATGATAAAAAGGCAGTTAATATATCATTGGATGCAGAAAAAGCTTTCAACAAAGTTAACTGGTCCTTCCTCTTTGCTGTTTTAAATAAATTTGGCGTTGGGAAGTCATTTATTCACTGGGTGTCAGTATTATATGATTCTCCTAAAGCTACAGTTACTACTAATGGGATTATATCTCAGAGTTTTACTCTACAGAGAGGCACAAGACAGGGATGTCCACTGTCCCCTTTATTATTTGCAATATTTATTGAGCCGCTTGCATTAGCTATACACCAGGAAAGAAGGATTCAAGGAATTCACTCTGGGGTAACAGAACACAAAATTAATCTATATGCCGATGATATTTTACTTTATTTAGAAAAAAATGCTATTTCGTTAGGGGATGTATTTAACTTAATAAATAAATTCTCACATTTATCAGATTATTCTATTAACTGGACAAAATCAACACTACTACCTATTACAGAAAATTCATGGAACCCTGCAAGCCAGGACCCACACTACTCATTTCCTATAGGTAATTTAAATTACTTAGGCATACAAATCTCACCAAAATAACTGGTTTAATTAATTTAAACCTTACTCCACTTCTGGATAGCACTTATTGTAACTTGGAGCGCCGGAATAATCTTCCCATTTCTCTAATAATAGCCACCATTAAAATGAAAGTTTTACCCAAAATAAAAAAAATAAAAAATTCTCAATGATTCCATTTAAACCTATGTCTAACTGGTTCCAGTCATTGGACTTGGCCGTTACAAAATTTTACTGGGGGTAAAAAAAAGAAGCAAAGATTAGTCTATCTACTCTTCAGAAAAGTAAATCCAAAGGAGGTCTAGAGGTACCAAATTTTATGCACTACTATATAGCAAACCAGCTACAATATATCATTCAACCCAACAGATATACTAATTGTTGGCTGGAACTAGAACAGAAGGATTGTAATAACCTCAGACTTTTAGATTTAGTCTTTATTAAAACATCGATTAAGCGACACGATTGTTTTAAAAACCCAATGATTTCCGCCACCCTGACCGCCTGGTGGAAGGCACTAGAAATTACAAAAGCCCAGTTGGAGCCCTGCGGGCTTTCTCCCATATGGCATAACCCTGAATTTCAACTTAACAACCAATCGTTTTATTTAGGTGTGTGGGAGCAGAAACGAATTACACATCTCCACCATCTTTTCTCAGATAACATGTTTATATCGTATACATTCTTGCTCCAAAAATACAAACTAAAAAACAGATTTTTTTTTACATTATCTACAAGTTAAAAATATGATAAAGAAACAAAAAAACCTTTTAAAAATATATATGTTACTTTCGTATACTGATAAAATGTATATATGTATTTTTGTATATATGGGGGTTTGGGGGCCTGGGGGCGGCTGGGGCTGGGTTGTGGTGGGTGGCGGGTGGGGGTGGAGGGTGGGGTGTCGTGAGGGGAGCTGGGGCTGTGGGCCGTGCCCCGTTCTGCTGCGTTGGGGCGCGGGCCGTGTTGGGGTGGGGGGGGTGGGGGTGGGGGCTCCTGGCTCCTGGGTTTGCTCTCCCGGCCGGTGCCCCCTGCGGGGCCTGGAGGTTGTGCCTTGGCGCTGCCGTGGCCTGGGGGGCCAGGCCGGGGTCGACGGCTCCCCTCTTTGGTGGAGGTTTTCATGCATGCCAGATCCACCAGTGGAGGTTTTTATGCATGCCAGATCCACCACACCAGCATCTTTTGAAATTCAAACACAATCTGCTTCTTCCTCTGGTCGTCGAATCGGTGTAGGCTGATGTCTGTGGATCTCACTCTGCTTCATCTATCCTTCCTTCCTTTCCTCAATCTTTCATTTGGTTTTTTGAGGTCTCCCTAATTTGTTGGAATTAAGATGTTTCTGGGGTTGGTGAAAGATTCTGGTTGGTAACATGGTGGGTAGTAGGTGATGTCTGGTCGGTGCTGGATTTCACTTTCTTTTCTTTGATCCTTCCTTGGGTCTCCTGACAACCTCACGACTCTAGCTGGATTTTGAAGTATTCAGTTTAGGTGAACGGTATGGGATTTCTAATAGGTTTTAGGTGAAATAATGAGTACACACTCACACGCACGCACATATGCACACACACACACACGCACATGCACATACATACTCACGCACCTACAAAAAAAGAAGAAACAAAAAGAGAGCAATGATGATGACATATCGAATCGGTAAGATTACCGAATGAACAATACTAAGCTCTCTCTCAAGAAAAAAAAAAAAGTAATATAGCCCCAACTAACTTATATGATGTAGTTTAATTTTATAGTAGATAACATATTATTCATGTTTACCTCACAATAAATACATTTTACATCACAAACTGCTCTTCATTCATTCATAATCATTTTATTTATCATTTATTATGCATAATTACAAATTATAGCTTTTCCCTCACGTCACCTTTTCTAAAACAGGGCGTTTTTCTAGAGGCAGGGGGAAAAATGTAAGTAAAATTTAGAGTATACCCACTTCTCCAGGGACCACTCCACCACTGCCCTGAACCACTTCACCCCTCCCCACCCCCAAGAAACTGTTGAGTGTTCGGTAACACTGAAGGGATGATACAAGCTGATAGATGCAGTCACAGTTAATAAGTCAGGGCTTTGCTCTCAATGTTGGGTCAAAAATGGATACATTTTTGGTCAATTTGACCCAACTTTGAGTCAAGAAATGAGTCTTTTAGTGTAAAGCAACTCACAAATATTGGTCAGATCCTTTACTTGGGTCAAGAAATTGGGTCATTTTGTATAAAACAACCCAGGAAGTTGGGTCAAATTGACCCATAAGTGGATTGGTCCATTTTTTATCCATAACTGGGTTACTTTTGACCCAACTGTTTTTAGAGTGTAGAAAAATCTTTAACATTACCATTTTAAACTCCACAATGCAACTTTAAGCAAGATAGCAAACCACCAGTTGCTCCTATTTCTGTGTCATCACCAGAGGTGGGTAGAGTAGCCAAAAATTGTACTCAAGTAAGAGTAGCTCAGAGGTGGCAAATCCCTAGCAGCTATCCAAGCACCCGGGGAACTAGCTAGCACCTACAGCTAAAGCCAAACTGTGGCAGGGTTATTATAACCTTGCTCTACAAGATGAATTCTCGCGGTATTTGTAAGCTCCCGAGAATACATTTTGTACCGAGCCCATTAATTTCCACCAATCAGAACCAATCGCAGAATGACATTGTGTTTGGGGGTGTGATATGCAGCTCAGCTGTGACGAAACCAGAAGGCCAGTGCAAATGCCAGGGCAAATAAACAAACCTAACATGGATGAATGGACGCTGCAGTTAATTCTGTTTTCGCAGAATTACTCACCGTTTCCTTGTTCAATGTTGAACAGCGAGAGGAGCTTCGTGCATTTTTAGCTAGTAAGGTAAATATGTTTGTGCGTCCCATTGTCATCAGACAGACAAAACAATTAAATTATGCGCAAATGCTGGCATCTTCAAATCATAAAATAAAAAATAAAAAAACTTTTTGAGCTCAAACAACAGTGCAAGCTGACACGTTTAGCCTAAGCATGCACAATCCATTCACACACAAATTGGGGCGTAACTCACTCTGCGTTGCCTCCCAGTCTAACGACCATAGGTGGCAGTTTCTTAAAGCGAAAGCACCAAGACGTCATCTTTCAGTTGACTCTTTTGGGTTCTCATCATGCCTGCCAGTCTTCAACCAGGGCCGCATTTGCTGTATATAAGCAATGTGTCCGCAGAAATGCTCCCATACAGACAGTCAAGCAGAGTACTGAAAATACGGTAGATCTAATGTATGAATGGTGTGGCGGGTAATGACTCTAGTGTAGCCCAATGTAACGGAGTAAGACTAGCCTTTCTTCTTTACACATCTACTCAAGTAAAAGTAAAAAGTATTGTGTGGTAAAACTACTCTTAGAAGTATTTTTTTTTTCAAAAAAGTTTCTCAATTAAATGTAACGGCGTAAATGTAACGGAGTAGATGTAACTCGTTACTACGCACCAGAGGTGGCAAATCAGGTCCAGAAAGTAAAAACCCTGCCACAGTTTGGCTTTAGTCCCTAGTGTTAGCTAGCTAGCTTGCTCACTAGCAGGTAAACGAGCACCATGGGTGCTAGCTAGCTAGCTAGCTCCCTAGCAGGTAAACCAGCACCATGGAAGCTAGCTAGGGAGCTAGCTAACTGGCACCCGGCTAAAGCAAAACTGTGGCAGGATTTTTACTTTCTGGACCTGGATTTGGCACCTCTGTTACCCAACTCTGGTCATCACTACAACGTAAAAATAATTATTGGAAAGCTTATTTTTCGCTACATTATATTATCAGTAAGCCTACTTAAAATGCTCAAAAATGTTATTATAACTGAGTTTTATTATAACTGAGTTTTTTTTTTTTTTTTTACTACTGTATGGTTACTTTTTTGGAATGAGTCATTCTGTCAGATATGTAGCTATATTAACTAAGCCATTGTACCGTAGATAAACTGTTTAAAAAGGTTTTACAGTGTTTCCTGGTGCAGCCGGAACAACCTGGAGCTGAACACGCTCAACTGTAGAGTTGATTGTGGACTTCAGGAAACATCATTCGCCACAGCTTCACCTCACACTGGCCAAATGTCCTGTGTGAACTGTTTTAACACAGTACTTGGCCAATAAAGAAGATTAAGGTTAGGATTCTTTAGCTAACCCAGTTTTCCCTGAAGCTGCCTTCATAGTGCATTATAGTATACTACAAAACGATCCTTAGCAGCATCCGCAAGTGGTAAAGCCTATTTGCTGTTCCTCTAAGTGTGTGATCATGCCAAACACAAACAAAACCGCATTGGTTTACAGCTGCAGCCTGAGGGCAGAGAGTGGCTGGAAAGACGAGACAGTATTGTGTTTCATTCACACAGTATTTGCAGTCGAAAAGCAACAATCAAAGGATGCTCAAATCAGAGTGAAAGCTGACAGCAGTTTTCATTACAGTTGCAGCTGGTCACCATAAAACACTACACTGGGAGGAAAGCTCACACTCACAACTAGATGACACAACAGACGTGCTCTTTCCCCTGAGTGCTTTGATTTCTTCTATATTTTACCAAGGTTAGGACTGCTCTGTCATTCTTAATTCCCTTTTCTCCCCTTACTGGCAAATACTAAGCTATATTCATAGAGATCCAAATGGCCTGACAGATTTTGGCCTTACCCTAACTGATTCTAATATTCAATAAAATGATTGCCTTTGAGCTTGGTCAACTGACAGAATTTTAACAAGCATTAATAGTAGTTCAGTTTGTATTATACAGTAGGCCTATACTGGTTGACTTAATAGGGGCAGTTTAACTATTGATTGAATGTTGCATGCATGTACCAGCAAGGCTAGAAGTGAGTTCTCAATACATACAGTATAATTGGTAGTCTCCAGTTATCTCCCACTTCAATGTCACTTTGAAACCAGCACCATTAAATTAAGCACTCCAAAATGAGGAAGAGGTCATTTGTCAGTTTTTCTTTTTGCTTGTGACATCTGTGATCTAGTTACAGCGCCTGAATAGACTCACATTATTCTGTCTTTTAAAATCTTGAATGCAAAAGGCTGCCACTTGTCAAACAATAAGATGCTTGAAAAACATACCGTAAAACCTGAGTGATTGGAAACTGCATGTCATTCCACCAGAATTCATATTCAAAATCTACTCTTAAAAATCATTAAGTAAGTGCCAAAAAAATCACGATGATCTTATGAACTGGTTATTTACCCCCAATGGTGACAACTGGAATATTTTTTGTATAAAAATTTTTTTTTCAATTCAACCGTCTCAAAAGATACAATTTTGATTTTTATGAAACTCGGTGTAGGTCCATCGGAGCAGGGGTTTGGGAGCGAAAGCCTGACAAATTTGGACATTTTCTCCAAAAAGGGTGTGGCCTTCTTCCTTTGAATCCTCAGGAACTACTGGATCAATCTTCACAAATAATTTATTGTTGGAAAGGGAATTCAACAAGGACTCCAAATATAGAATCATAAAAAAAAATGGTGCATATTATAATAACTTGACCTTTTAAGTTTTAACCTATAATTTGCCCTTGAAATTGACCTTGTGTATCACGTGTGACCTTAACAAAAAAAATCATGAAATGTAATCTCTCACGTACACTAAAACATGTAAAAGTTTCTGAGATGTAAATTGTTTGGTTTGATTTGGTTTGGGCGGCATGGTGGCTGACTGGTTAGCACGTCCGCCTACCAGTACATCGCGTCCGGGCTTCGGCCTTCCTGGGGGGAGTTTGCATGTTCTTCCCGTGCCTGTGTGGGTTTTCTCCGGGTACTCCGGTTTCCTCCCACATTCCAAAGACATGCATGGCATGCCAATGAATGGCTGGTAATCTCTGTGTGCCCTGCGACTGGCTGGTAACCAGTTCAGGATGTACCCTGCCTATTGCCCGAAGCCAGCTGGGATAGGCTCCAGAACCCCCGCGACCCTTGGGAGGAATAAGCGGTTCAGGAAATGGATGGATGGATGATTTGGTTTGTCCTGTTAGTGAAACCCACTAAGGTGATTTGGCATAGAACACCTAATGTGGTTGCTATAGGTTTACATTTTAAATAGCTGCAGTCTGTATTATGGGTTGTGTTAACTATTCTCAACAAAAAATATAAACGCAACACTTTTGTTTTTGCTCCCATTTTTTTATAAAATGAACTCAAAGATGTGAAACCTCTTCCACATACACAATATCACTCACAATATCAATGTCTCAAAATATTCTTAAAAAAAACTGTCTAAATCTGTGATAGTGATATTCTCCTTTGCCGAGATAATCCACCTCACCAGTGTGCCATATCAAGATGCTGATTAGACACCATGATTAGTGCACAGGTGTGCCTTAGACTGCCCACAATAAAAGGCCAATCTCAAAGATGCAGTTCCAGAGTCTGGGTCTGGAGTCTGGGGGCTCAGAAACCCAGTCAGTACTAACAGTAAACATCAACATGTTATTTAAATTGTCAATAGGATTTTAGGTCTACTTTTACATTTTAAAGCTGCCCAGTGCAGAAAATCGAATTCCGAATTGTTACTGCCACAAAAAATGTAACTGCACACTCCCTTGTCACGTACACAATGTGCACATGACGTCACAGGGTGGAAAATTCAAACGCAAATCCAGTCGGAAAACTATTGGCTAGAGGCTTGCATGAATATCCATTGTGAACAGCTACGGGTTTTTTTTGTTGTTGTTGCTAGTTTGATTCATAAATGGTCAAGATATTTTTGGGCAAATTGTTAGATAGGGCAGCTTTAAACTCACCGTGACTGTTACAGCGTGAAGTCTCTACGATGCGATTATCCTGGTCATAGCAAGCCATAGCTTGGTATCGATAACCTTGACCGCATTCCTTGATATCGCCCTGGACCTTCATGCCCAGTTGTCCTTCCATGCTGCCGCTCTCGTAAAGTACACAGTCAGACCAGTTGCCCACAGGCTGGGCGTTGTATTTGTTGCATGGGCAGTATTGAGTCTCACTCAGGGGATACACTTGGTGGTTCTTACATTGGTCTCGCTTTTTGCTCTTACCTGCAGAAACAAAAGACCAGTTGATGACCGCCTGCTTTAGAATACAGTATTGGAAGTCCAATTTGTAATAACTGTTTTTCATTACATCTATATGTACTGTTCGTCTACATTTATATTTTGTAAATACACTCCATTATTATTATCACCTCTTTGCCACTTACCCACAAGCATCCGTTTGCGAATTCTGACACCCACACAGTCGGCTGTGCAAAGAGAAAATTTGGACCAACTGCTCAGCTGACAGTCCTCTTGGCAGGGCAGCTGGCAGGGCTGGGTGAGAGGCGGCATGGACCTGGAGAACTTCAGACAAACTTCAACATCAGCCTGTCCACCATCCTGCTTCCGACATGAAACAGCTATGGAGATGAAAGAAATGATGCCGATTTTCAAGAAGGCTTTACATATAAATATAAAATATCGGAACACAAAAGTCATCCAGTCTATTTGCTATTAACTCATTCACTCCCAGCCATTTTCACGAAGCAACCTTCTTTTCTCACGGCTGTTTTACTGGATTTTGACAGCTTTTGCAATGTCCACAGAATATTGTTCTATTGCTATAAAAACATGGAACCTACCAAAAGAAAGACTAGAGTCTCTTCTTTCAGCAGGAAAAAAAGGTATATTGGATCTGTTTCGGTTTTGCAGCAATTAGCATTGGAATAAAGGGAGTCCTAAAGTTACGGAGTTCTGTTCCTACGCTGGCGATATAACCCAAATTTCGACTTTCCCTCGTTAAAGTCGATATTTTTCATCAAAATACATTGTACAAGAATTTTAAAAAACATTTGCATGACCCGGAAGACGCCAGAACCAATATTTTGTTTTCGCACGGACATTTATTGCTGACGGTTGGCAGAGCTGCGTTAATTCAAGCTTAAACATGGAAATGTGACGTGCCTGATGGCGAGCTGGCCGGCTGATGGACGTCCATTGCTGGAGGTAACAACACAACTTTAAATAACTTTAAAATGGTGTGATTACTGTGGGAAATTAACGAAACAGAAGGTGCTGTGGACAAGGCATGGGCACCCTAAAGTCAAAACGACGTAGGTTGCGTGCGACGTAGCTCGAGGACTCCCTGTATAGCTAAGTTTCATCATTATTCACCAATCTGTTGAAAACACTGGGGAAAAGAGCTTGTTGCATCATGGCCCTGGTTGAGCTCTTATACTCTGCTACCACCTGCTGGACGTTTTTTTTGTAATAACTACCATTGCTTTAAGCGACCTCTTCAGGTCCGATGCTGCATCAATGCCTTCTCTATAACCTAGCATTAAAAAATATAAAGGTATTTATACGTTTTTTGGGAGCAAAGGAGTATATATATAATATATATATATATAATATATTGGTATAATTCAATTTAAATCTTTATTTGACAGGGACAATGCAGTCATAATATAGAAACAAACTTGCAGTGGATGTGATGCATATAGAGGTTATAGCTAGAATTACAGACACGAGTTCACAATTTAATACAATGCCCAAAGCCTTTCACACTACTTTCATGCAACCTCAAAATCACCTGAGCCCTACCTACTCTGTCTTTCTATCTCGTTTCATTATTAACTTCATCTCTTCTTCTCCATGTTTATTGTCTATTTGATTTGTGGCCAATGTCGTTGTTGACTGTTGTTTTCACTTTTCTTTAAAATAGTAACTACTGTATAATCATTGACATAATGTGTTGTGGGTTGGTTGCACGTGCATGTGTGCATATAAGGTTATTTACTCTATAGTTAACAAAAACTAAATACTTTCGTCTTTTTTGTGGCTGTTTATATCATACATGAGCTTCCCGGGTTTATTTTAAATGTAATTATTTTTGGATTGCTGTATGTCTATACAGAAGAAAAAACAGTCGTTTGAGAATTATAGTTTACATTTTTAGCAAAGGTGTCAGTCAATTAAAAATTTTTAATCGCAGTTAATCGCATGACTTCAATAATTAACTCATGATTAAATGCATATTAATGGCACATTTTATATTTCAATTTAATTCTAAATTGAAAATAAAGTGTACAATATTTTTTTCTATTTTTTCATATTCTTGTTAACATAAAAGTGGGAAGAAATGTTAACCTAATAGAAATATGGTTGCATTTTTTTACTCATTGAATCAGTAATTTCATAACAATTATTAATTTTTTTTATTAAAAAAAGGTACTGTACTGTAAAAAGAGTGTGACATTGATTTGCATTGGTCATTTTTTCTGTCACTACATGGCATAATTGTGTTTGTAAGACAATGGTTACAGCTCAGAGCATTTTTCTTTTCATATTAAGAGCTGACAATTTTTTAACATGAAGTAACTTGTGAAATTCTGCACATTTTAAAAACTAAAATACAACTTGACACCAGTCCCCACAAATATATGCATGGTTATTTAATTTATTACTGCTAAATTGTGATACAGTGACTCTTTTGCACAAAATTTTTAAAATTGTAAAATACAACTTATATATGCATTATTATTTATTATTCCTAAATTGTGTTATAGTGACTCTTTTGAACGACGTTGAATGCTTTTACGTTCTCGGATGCGCATTGATTGTAAAGTGACACTGATTTACTGCAAGCCTGAAGCTTCAAGCCAGAGTCACTCTGCTGCGAGCGAGCCAAGAAAGAGCACGACTATGTGTTGCACTTAAGAGCTATTTTCTGGAGTTGCTGAATAAAATACACCTCACATCTAAAGATCAAGTGGCTTGGGGCCAATCCAACTGACAAGACGGCGTCCATTCGGCTCTTGGCTCTCACAGGGTTTGCCTGTCACCTCTGCTGGAGCAACCTAGTTCATTGCTAACGGCTAACCAAGTGCGTTCTTCCAAAGCAGAGAACTGGCGGTAGTGCTACACAGTCCAAATGGCTCCTCCACGCTAACATTCTGCCCCTTAAACATTGTGTATTGTAGCTCCAGTTCAGTATAGTGCATTTCTGTTGGGTAATTTTGACGTGGACGTTTCTGCTGCGTCGCAACTGGAATTCCCTTAGTAGAGGCTTTCCAATTAAGGGGCAGTCATTAATCAAGCGTTAAAAAAAATTGTGCCCTCAAAGGCACTTCAAGTGAACGCGATATTAACGCGTTAATTAAGATAAATTTTGACACCCTTAATTTTTACACACTTTGTGCCCTTTTTTTTTAAATCTTGCACTTGACAAATGCTTCATATCTTTAAAACTAAAACTAATACAAACACTAATGAATCCTAAACTAAGCAAAGCATTTTCGAAAATAAATGTACTGTAAAAGTGAATTAAAAGGAACTGAATTTACAAACGTTAAAACAAAATAAAAAGCAACTCTAATGAAAAAACAAATCTATTGGAACCCTGGTGCATACTTGTGTGAGTGTGTATCCTTGCGTATCCTCACCTCGAACCTGTAAGCCTGATCCACAAGTTTCCTGAGCTCCGGGGCTGTCTTGACGAACTGACCACGGAACCATTTGGCATCTTCGCCATTTATGCGTTTTCCATCTAAAGTCAAAGAGAGAGTATCACTACTATCTAATCACTACGAGGAAATCATCATGTGCTAATGGATAAAGAGCGTAAATGAATGCAGATGACTAATACAGTGTCTGAGCTAGATTACAGCATTACAATTGTTTTATACACCATATCAAATTTTTTGGTGCAAACATTTCCCCAAATAATATAATTTCTGTAGTATCAGTTACATGAACAATGAAAAGGGCCTTTTACCTGTATCCTGGGCAGACAGAGGGAGCATCACTCTCTCTTTCTTGAGTCAGCACTTCTGGACACTCTTGCCCACCGTTGGCTGGTAACTGGATTATGATGCGTTTTCGGTATTGCTTCTTCTTTGTCTTACCACCTATGGCCAACCAAATGACAGTATTGTAAACTATAACATCTATTCAGTAGTTTTTCTTATCGGAGGTAGTTTCTTTTTAACTCATTCAAACCCAAAAACGTATAAATAAGTTTTTTTAATACTTAGGTCCTTCACTCCCAAAAACGTATTTATACGTATTTAAAGTTTTTTTTATTTTATTTATTTATGCAGAAGGCTTTGATGCAGCTTCTGACCTGAAGAGGTATCTTAAAGCAATGGTAGTTAGTTATTACAAAAAAACGGCAGCAGAGTATAAGAGATCAACCAGGGCCATGTTGCAACAAGCTCTTTTTGCCAGTGTGAATAACAGAGGTGTGGACTCGAGTCATGTGATTTAGACTCGAGTCATGAATTTGACAACTTTAGACTTGACTTGCAACTCGACTTGGACTTTACCAACAATGGCTTGTGACTTCACTCGGATTTTACTTCTGCCTGCATGGTGGCGTGAACGCCAGCTTGACTACTTCCCTTTGACATTTTGGCTTGCATTATCAACGTTCTTATTGAAATTATATATTTTCTACCACCATTATCATAATACCATGCAAAAAGTATATTAAATAGCGAATTTAAGTTTGTAAATTAATTACGCCGTCATTGCATGATGCGGTACAAGTCTCCGGTGTTCGTGGCTAGTAGCTAACTGTTATCATTAGCATCGGGTGCTGCAACAGTAATTTGACAGCTGTTGCTTGGCTCGCTTGCTTTTCTTATTGTGGACTTATGCTACTTTGTAATCCACACATTAAATTGCACTTAGATGTATTTTTCATTATTAAAAAATATATAAATAGAACGTTGCCGTCATTTATAATTATTTTATAAAACACTAGCTTAAAAAAAAACATTCAAAATGTCTAATATGGCCATTTGGATTTTAGGAACACAACTTCAAGTGCATTACAAGTGCAATATAGGCAGGATACCTTGTTATTTTATACATGGACCATGTATAAAATAATGATGTATCTTGCCTTATATTGCACTTAAAGTTGTGTTCCTGTTGGAGTTTAGATGTCTCTGGGGTTGGTGAAGGTTAGTGGTCCGGTGGGTGGTGTCTGGTCGGTACTGGGCTTCGCTTTTCTTTCTTTTCTTTGGTCCCCCTTCGGGTCTCCTGGCGGCCCCACGACTCTGGCTGGATTTTGAAGTGTTCGGTTTAGGTGAACGGTATGGGAATTCTTATTTTTTTTTTCCTTTCTCACGCACGCACGCACGCACACACACACGCACGCACGCACAAACACACATAAAAAAAAAAAAAATGGGAGAACAATGATGATGACATTTCAAATGATCAATACTGAGATCTCCCAGAAAAGAAAAAAAAAAAAAAAAAAAAAATTGTGTTCCTAAATCCATCAACGGCCATATTAGACATTTTGAGTATATATATATATATATATATATATATATATATATATATATATATATATATATATATATATATATATATATATATATATATATATGCAAAAGCATTTTATAAAATAAATTAAGACAAATTATCTGATTTTATTTTGGGGTTTAAAAAAAAATACAAATCCAATCCGTGACTTTTGTGATCCGTTGCACCACTTGTTTGGGTACAAAAACTATGATAACTAAGAGGTGGTCAACAAAAAATGAATTGCAGTATGTCCAGGATTAGATCACTGACGGATCGGCAACAACTTCAAACTTCGTTCAACATCTGAAGTTAAGAACGGTAAGTAAGATAATGTCAGTTGTTTATCAGCTAATTATCGTTGCTAGCTGCGTAGAGACTGTAAACCCACTGGTAACACATTGCAAACACAGCAATCTGTTGCACCACTCTGGGTTCACTCCCTGAGTCCTTGACTCTTACTTTGATGGTCACCCGAAATAATATAATCTACGATGTTGTCAAAATGACTCCAAAGGACTTGAAACTCAAAGTGTAGGACTTGTAAATCGCTTGAGACTTGTCAGTCTTGACTTGGGACTTGACTCGGGACTTGAGGGCAAAGACTTGAGACTTACTTGTGACTTGTAAAACAATCACTTAGGCTACGTTCACACTGCAGGGCGTGATGCTCAATTCAGATTTTTTGCTAAATCCGATCTTTTTATGTACTTTACGTTTTACCGCCAGCCAGGCCACCGAGGCAAGTGCCTTTTGTCAGCGTCATATGCAAATTTAGCTGTGCCAACGCACGCTACAGATTGGTGGACTGGTGGACTCGTTTTGCGGATGTGTTAGGAGTTCGAGTCTTGTGTCTTGTCTGCATACATTATACAAATTCAGCTGTGTGAACGCCCGCACTCCTGGTTGGTAGACTATTTTCACGCTCGCTCTTGGTTGGCTGCTGTCCTCGGCTTCCTCTTGTGTCAGTTTTGAATGTGCTGTTTACAAACAGCAACAGAAATCCGTCTGAATTATTTTTTTAATCTCATGTCGCCGTAGTAGCGAGGTTGGAAGAGGTAATAGAAATTTTTGGGGGAAATGAGGGGACACTCCTCGACCACCTCATTTCATTGAGAAGTCTACCGAAGATGATATCGCGATATGAACCGTCTGCAGGGCTGGATTTCTACTATCGCCACACATGTCAACTTCACAGCGTTCACAGTGCAGACACATCGCATACATATCCGATTTATATCCACATACGAAAGATGGATGTGAAAAAAATCTGAATTGTACCGTTCAAACTGCATGAAAAAATCAGATACTTGTGAAAAAATCGCAATTGAGCTGCAGTGTGAACACAGCCTTACTCCCACCTCTGGTGAATAATGATGAAACTTACTATATTCTAATGCTAATTGCTGCAAAACGGAAACAGATACAAATACACTTTTTTTTCCTGATGAAAAAAGAGATTGCAATCTTTCTTTTGGTAGATTCCATGTTTTTATAGCAATAGAACACAATAGGCCTGGCTTTAAAAAAAAATCAATATATCAATATCTAATCGATATTCCTTTTCATAGCCCAATATCGATTCATAAAACCATGAATTGATACTTTTTTATATGGCTACCAAATGCAAATGTGACCTTCTGTTATTCAGAGTACCCCAAGAGGAAGCCCAGTGTTTTTGTCATTTCACTATTTACATAGTGCTGTGGTTGTAATCAATTTTGATTATTATTTTTTGATTAGGTAATGTTTAATAAAACATGATTAACGCAACTGCATTGGATTCAACTTTAAATGTAAATATTGAGACATTTGTTTTTCATGCTAATGCACCAAGTAAGAGCAAGAAGTTACTACTATTTACAGCATTGGTACTTCTGTGAATGTCTTCCGTAAAAAAGTAAAATTGGTACTGCATGAAATCCTTAATTGAATGGAAAATCAATGGGAATCGAATCGAATCGGGCCCTTCTTAATCAAATCAAATCGATTTTGGAAATCTGAATCAATACCCAGCCCTAGAACACAATATTCTGTGGGTCTTGCAAAATCAGTCAAAATTCAGTAAAACAGCCGGGAGCAAAGGAGGCTGCTTCAGTGAAAATGGCTGGGAGTGAATGAGTTAATGTAATTTGACACAATAATGCTCCCTTCTCTATAGGGGTTTAGGCTGGAATAGTTTTTTCTCCCTCATCTCCCTCCTCCCTGTTTTCCTTTTCTCCTCATCTAACTAGCTTGGGTCGCTAATTAGCAAACCACCAGGCTTCGCTCTTTCTGTTGGTCATTGTTATTTTTCATGAGAAAGGTAGATTCGACAGCTTCGCTTACGGAACGACCTATTACTATTTCTGAAGCATCACCATTCACCACAATGCCTCTACCAAATTAATCACATTTTGTATTTTTACATAATGTTTCTCAGTTACACATAGCATGCCACTCCACAAAAACGCCAAACAAAATGTGTTCTGCGTATGCTAGACAGACATATTGCATAATCTGAATGGCAAAGCATTACCTTTTTGACATGTTGACGGGTAAGAACTCCAGTCACTGTATGGGGTGACCAAACAGTCTCTTTTGCAAGGCAATAAGCAGGGCCTGACAGTGTCTGGACGCAGGCTTTCTGGACACCTGAAAAAACATAATTGACATTCTCACTCACCAAATGTACTGTATTGTCCTTGAAAGTCTGAGATGTATTTGATGGATCACTAAAACTAAAATGAGGACTAAAGTCAAGTGGTTCACCTGAGAAAAAACTAATTATATTTATATTTACTGTATATAAATTTATATGTTCTCCTAATTCTTTTGGGTGAGTGAGTCATTACTTTAATCAGTCTAAAAACATATTGACATGGAAATACTAACAAATTTTTTAATTAATTTTTTATTCTCAAAGGTAAAATCATTGACAGAAAAGTAACGATGCTGCAATGATACCATGGTGGAATCAAACTGCACTCATAGTGCCATGTCAGATTGCTGTTATGTCGTTCCTTCAAGCGTTCAGTTAGATCATTCTAATGTCATCCCCTCTAGGCCAAGGCATATTAACACACTGTACTGTATACAGTACATTACTGTATGTGTATAGTCTAATAGCTGCATATGGATATGATATGCCGTAATTAACCAAAACGAATGCATTATTCTATTGCCTTTGGTGATTTTTGCTTGAATGCACCATGGGGATCTCTCTTTCCAGTCTATCAGTGGGTCATTGTTTGTCCGATGATGCCCATTTTATGAATTATGTGGCTCGGCCAAAAAGAAATAACCAATTTAGAACTTTTATTTTGAAATACTTTCAAAGACAGGAGTTTGTATCATCCACAAGACAGTCAACAACCCATAGGAGCAGCTGTCTCACAACTATGTACAAAAAATGTTACCCGTATAGCAACTGGTATAGTGGTCATATTTGGACATCATTTGATTTGACCTAAAAAAAAATCATATTATTTTGTCTAATAAATAATATCTTTGTCATTATAATTTTACTTGTGTAGCTGTCTTGTTATGTGATGCGACCAACAATCATCTGGTGCAACCATTGTAATAAACTTTCCATGATTTCCATGTCCTAAATAAAGCTGAATGCTAAGATTTGAATGCATATGCTTATGAAGTAAATTGAAAGATAAATTATGTGAAAATTATTATTTTTTTACTTGTAGGCAAATGACATGATATGATAATCAGTTGATATCAAACCATCAAATGTACTCAATGTGGTCCAGGCGGGGTTTTGAACCCAGGTGCTCCGTGGTGGAAGGCAATTGCTCTAAGCACTGACCTAACTTGATGAGTTCAAATTCATGGTTAATGAATGGCGTATTTATTTAGAAAAGTGTCATCTAACATGCATTTAATCATTTCAGTGAAATTATAATCAATTTCTTGATCTGCTAGTCAGTTGGTATCGAACCATTAAATGTACTAAAATATGGTCCAAGCGGGGTTTGAACCCAGGTTCTCCTCCATGGATATATTGGCAATGTGCAGTCTGAGGTGGGATTCAAACCTGCAACCTACTGGTTACTGCACAATGCACTTTACCAACTGTGCCACCGAGTAGTGTCAGACACCTGGCAATGATGATCAGTTGTATGTATGGAAGTGGGCGTGGAAAGTGGTACTTAGAAAAAGTTCGATGTCAGTCCTATTGAAAATGAATGGGGGAAATTTGATATTTAACGGTAAATTGTGCAAATACTGTAAGTAATGTGGAATCAGACGATATATGTATACCACAGGAGGCCTGAATTTTTGAAGCGAGTTGAAATTGTGTAAATCTGAATTATTATGTGGGAGTTATTTCATTGCAAAAAAGTATGGAAAATAAATGTCACAACTAGAAAAATTTCCGGGGAAATCGGGACTTCTGACTCGCAAGGTGGAAAGACGCATGTAGTACTTTTAGCAATAGTAGTAGTAGTAGGACTTATAGCAAGTAGCAAGTACTTGTAGTAGTGGTAAGTAGTAGTAGTAGTAGTACTTGTCTGCGGTTGTGGTTGCTACTCCTTCATTCTAACTCAACCTCAATAACACTAACAGTGCCAAGCCATGCAACGTGGCACCGTACGCATTAACAACGGCCGCGTAGCGCCCGTACGCGTTATAACAGTGTCCCTAAGTGAGATTTTTCACTCTGACGTTGATTGCTTCACTCTAGCAGACACAATACACACCAATGTTAAAAGGCTATTTTTCTTACTTTCGCTCACTCTCTTTGAACCCCCACAGGAGGAAGAGCTTACATTCCTTAAAAAATGTTGACACTGAGCTAAAGATGGGAAAAATTGCAACAAAATGAGCTAAAAATCATATCGGTCGGTTAACGTATGCGCGCGTAGCGTGGGCTTGGAAAAAGATGCTTGATTTGATGTTTTTCCGTTTTCCATTCATTTCATTTTCGGAGTTTTGGGGGAATTGCGTCGCCATGGTAACTCGGAATTCCAAGAAAAGTAATGCCGCAGCGAGTCAGATCAAGTCGCATCGTTTGATACCTCATTTGGACCGGTGCGTTCTATGGTACGGGCCACATTTTTGCGGAAAATCTGTGGAAGATAATATAATAAACCCAATTTTCTAGGATAGTAGTATGTGCCTGCTATGCTTCGCAAGCAATAGCTCTGCTACTGCTCTGCTACGCAGCAGTCCCATAATAACATATGTGGGAATGTTTGAGCATTCCCACAATAAAAAATAAATATTTTTATTATGTATTTTTATAATAAACTAGAAAAATTCCCGCGGAAATTTTGAATGGGACTGCTGACTCTTTGGTAATGAGCTGAACAGTTTAAAATTTAAACCACTGGAATCGGTCAAGAAATGTGGAAGTTAACCATAATGAACATCAACTAAAAGTATCTCACTGTCCCTGAACATGTATTTTAAAAAATGTAAATGAGCTGAACAGTTTAAAAATTAAATGACTGGAATCGGTCAAGAAATGTGGAAGTTAACCATAATCTAAAAATATGTCACTGTCACTTTAAGAACTCATACCCATTTTTGACTTGGAGCAGTCACGCGCCCCACATTCCATTGAGATTGCATGAGAGAAGCACCCCTTCAACAAAAGCCTCTCACGACTTAACGGTTGAAGATACAGATTCAAGAAATGACTCGTTAGAACGGCAAGGGTTTGGGGAACACGAGCATGTTCTCATTTTCTTAATCGGATAAAAAATGACCAAATGAGAGCAGGTTGAAAACTTATGATTTATCAGAAATGGAGAGAGGAAGGCGCCTGAAATTAACATGTAAAAGACAGGCGAATTAGTCCGACTTCTCTTGCTTAAGATGAAAATAAAGGTACTAAATGACACCTTAGCCAAATAAAAGTTAGTTTGTCTGAAAGAAGACACTCGTGACTACAAAATGTGAGAATTTGACGTCTAGTGACAAAAGATTGTGGCCATGGTGACGAGTTGAAGTGAAATTTTTTCAAAGACATTATTTGGTTCCCGGCACTGGATGGCTAATTAGCCAACAGAGTGTGTGAGAAAGCTAATTCAGTCACTATCTTTGAACCCGCACAGGGGGGGGAGCTTTCATTCCTTAAAAAAGATTTCAACACTGAGCTAAAGATGGGAAAAATTCCTACAAAATGAGCTAAAATTCGTATCGGTCGGATAACGTATGCGCGCGCAGCGTGTCTTGGAAAAAGGTGCTTGATGTGTGATCTTCTCTTCCCTTTTCATTCATTCCCAATGGGGAGTTAGTTTGGGAGTTTTTTGGGAATAGCGTCGCCATGGTAACTGGGAATTCTTAGAAAAATAATAGCGCAGCGAGTCAAATCGAGCCGCATCGTTTGATACCTCATTTGTGCCGGTGCGATGTACGGTACGGGCCGCATTTTAGCGGAAAAATCGCTGGAATAATAAAAAAAAATAAAAAAAATAAACCACTGTCCTAGATAGGATAACAATATGTGCCTGCTTGCTTCGCTGCTGCTTGCTCCGCAAGCAGTCCCATAATAAAAATAAACCACTGTCCTAGGTAGAATAACAATATGTGCCTGCTTGCTTCACAAGCAGTCCCATAATAACAGCAATAAACCACTGTCCTAGGTAGAATAACAATATGTGCCTGCTTGCGAAGCGCGGAGCAGCAGCGAAGCAGTCCCATAATAATAAGCCCATTTTTCTAGGAATAGTAATATGTGCTACTTGCTACGCTCAGCAGTCCCATAATGAACAGTGCTGGGTCGAATAAAATCCTTATCAATGACCCTAATGCTTATGACAATTTTTTTGTAAGCTTTAACATACTTCATTTGAACTCTTTTACTGCCAAAAACGTTAAATGACGTTTAGTAAAAACCTACGGAGGAGCGCCAAAGACGTTAAAAGACGTTCACCAAGTTTTTTTGTTTTTTGGGGGGGAAACGGGTGGAGGAAAACCTTGGCCAGTTGTGCTGAAAGTATCAAGCAGATCTAGTTAGTACAATGCCTATTTTTGGCCCCTAGATGGCAGCGATGACTCTCTTTGGACAAGATTTGGTAGGCGTCAGTAGAAGACATGAGGCGGAGCTAGAGGGGACAATGGCTGGGGAAGCCTTAATGGCGACCGGTTGCAAGCAGCTCACGCTTGAGCATTTTTTTCAAAGACGAAAAGCATCGACCAATGCTAAAGAGCACATTGATGACGACGATTGACGATTGGAAGCGTTGATGCGGCAGCTATGATCACGTCATAAAGCCTCACCGGCTAGCGATGCTAACGCCGGAAAACGCGGAGCACAACCGAGCACGCTCAGGTGGACGTTCAATCGGACGACGAAGAGTGCCCCGAGTCTAATGTATATTCATCGGAGGAGTGGGTACAGTCTGATCACGTTATGGACTGCGCTGCCACCATGAATGGAGCGGATAAGATGGATCAACCACCCGGTATAGGAACTGAAGGACATGAGGAAGCCAGACGCAACTCCACCGTAACGCCACCGTATCATGATCTGAGAGTAGACTTGATGGCAACATGGCCAAACACACACTGCAGTATATACTTGCTATTCCCCGGAAAAAAAAGCCAGCAAAAAAGTGTAGCGTCTGCAATCGCAGTGAAACTAATCTGTTGTGCAAATCCTGCTGCGTCTCCTTGCACACAGGGGAGTGTTACAAAAAGAAAAAGTGTATTTGAAACATCCACACAATTGTAAATAGTACCACAGTTGCACACATTTGTAAATAGTTTGCGAAATTGTTTTGTCAAATTGTTACACTGTTGAATGGAAATAAACGTATCTTGCTATCAAAAAACACTTTTTCATTGTTTGCGGTAGTGTTTTACAGAAGTAAAGCACTGTTTAGGTGTTTGTGGCATCATTCATGGACAAAAACAAATGTACAATTCACAAGAGTGCATGAAATAACATCGTTTCACAAAAAGCTTGATTTCTCCGTTTTTTGTTTCAAAACAGAGCATTTGGGTGAAACTAACATTTTCTATTGTTGATTACTGAAAAACGGAATAAGGTAGAGACAAACTTTTTTTTCTGATGAAAGATGAGAGTCCAATCTTTCATTTGGTAGTAAATGTGTTTCCAGAGTCCAAACACAAAATTTTCTGTGGACCTTGAAAGATCAGTCAAAATGCTTAAATCGGCTGGCACTGACGGCATCCCTTTTCTGAAAACGTCTGGCAGTCTAAGAGTTAATGACCATATTTAGAAAATATATACTAAACACAATTAAACCAGCATTGGTGCCACAATGAAGAGATGTGGCAGACCAGTGTATCTGATTTGAACCAATGGCATTCTTATTATTATAAATATATAGAATTCCATGTTCTTTGGTGACAGTCTTCTAATTGTGGTCACAGCTGCTTAACCCTGGCACCCTCGTCTCCACTGATGTAAAAAAAATATCCTTCGGCACCAGTTCTCTGTGTAGCCGTAATCTGGAAAATTGTGCTAGAATAACAAGATAGACTAATTTCCATACACCGCATGGGGGCTAGTGGGTTTGCTTGAGCAGAGATGCTCTGCTGACAAAATAATACGTTCTGATGAGGTTGGCACTTAAAATTTGTGTTTCAGTGGCACAAATGCCTCAATGGTGCTGTTAAGAATATTGAAAAATTAAGTTCTCACACTCACGACACATCTGGGGAGCAGGTGGATCGGAGCGGTGGGATATCATTTCTCTCTGCTCCCAATTTTAATGCACCACACATACACACTTGTATATACACTGGGTGGGGTCACATCCAACTTAGGGGTAGAGTTCGCCAGTTGGAGACCTGGCGAACTCAGTAGCAGGGTTAGCTTGAACTAGGTACGCTGGCGTGACGACCGGGACTTTTCCCCGCCGGGCCTGGGGTTCGGGGGTGCGGGAATGGGTTGGGTCGGCGGGGCAGCTTGGTGGGGGGTGGGGTTGTACTGATGGGTGGGTGGGGGGTTGTCTGGGAGTTTGTGGGCGGTGGGGGCTAGGTCGTGGTGGGTGGCGGGTGTGGGCCGGAGTGTGTGTGTGTGTGGGGGGGGTTGTGGTGTGCCTGCCGTGCCACCTTCTGTCCTGGCCGGGGTCGATAGCTCCCCTCTTGGGTGGAGGTTTTCTTGCATGCCAGATCCACCACATTAGCATTCACAATAGAAATTCAAACACAATAGAAATTCAAAAACAATAGAAATTCAAACACAATCTGCTTCTTCCTCTGGTCGTTGAATTGGTGGAGGCTGATGTCTGTGGATCTCACTCTGCTTCATCTATCCTTCCTTCCTTTCCTCAGTCATTCCTTTGGTCTCTTGAGGTCTCCCTAATTGGTTGGAATTTAGATGTTTCTGGGGTTGGTGAAAAATTCTAGTTGGTAACCCAAACTCTAGTTGGTAGTAGGTGATGTCTGGTCTGTGCTGGATTTCACTTTTCTTTCTTTTCTTTGATCCTTCCTCGGGTCTCCTGACAACTTCACGACTCTAGCGGGATTCTGAAGTATTCGGTTTAGGTGAACGGTATGGGATTTGTAATACGTTTTAGGTGAATTAATGAGCACACACTCACACGCACGCACCTATGCACACACACGCCATTGTACAGAACACAAAATAACATCCATACATAAAATTGAATGACATATATATATGCCATATTGTACACTAACAAATAATTACATTATTTGAGGGTGTCTTACTTTTTTGGAGGCACCTGGCCCACGTTAACACGGACACAGATGACTTTACGAGTCTGCATCCCGACTGAGCATGAGGAATCGTCTCCATGTGCGTGGCCCATAGATGTGTTGGTCACTGGGATGGAGGAGTCCTCTATGCACTGTCCCCATGGGCTGATCTGCCAGTGGTACACAGTGCAGGGGTGGTCATTGCAGCTCCTCACCTCCTGCAGGGCACTGATATTGGGACACTGGATTCCACCTATTGAAGGACATGTGAGCATTAAGTTTAGTTTTTGTACTTTAGTTTTTACTATTTGTAAAATCATTACAATTTAAAAATTATTTAATTGATACCAAAAGTACGGAAGACGATAAGGGCCAGTGAGAAGGGGGGGTTGGCAGGATTCTCACTTTATTCTCAGAATTCTGACTTCAAAGTAAGAATTCTGACTCGAATCTCAGAATTCTGACTTTAAAGTGACATAGATCTATGAATTGTGGGGGTAAGTCAAAAAGTCAGAATTCTGAAAATAAAGTCAGAAGTCAGGATTCTCACTTTAAAGTTAGACTTTAAGTCAGAATTCTGAGATTAAAGTCAGACTTCTGTGATTAAAGTCAGAACTCTCAGAATAAAGCGATAATTCTGACTTTAAAGTCAGAATGCTGAGAATAAAGTCAGAATCCTGCCAACCTTACAATTTTTTCTTTACAGGCCCTAATCCTCTTCCATTCAAAACTGTTGTGATCAAGCTGTGTGTTTTAAAGGGGGAGTGTACTTTGTTTTGCTCTAATTTACAGAGGTGGGCATTCCGTCAGCATTGACGGAAATTCCGTCATTCCGTCAATGGCGGACGCCCATTTAGTTAACCATTGACAGGAAAAAAATTGACGAGCGAAGCATTGACAGAAGGGGGTTTCCGTAATCAGTGTAATTGCCAATCCGTCAATTTGGTAATCCATCAATGTAGATTACCGCCAATTCTTTCTTGGGATTGCGCAAGAGCTACTCTGATTAATAAAATGCTACAACAAACGCAAATCCACTGTGCATTTTTTATGAAAAGACATTGAATGTCTCTCAAGCTGTGTTGGGAATAACAGCAAACGGTGTTGCAATCATGTTATACAATAAACATGCTGCAACCAATATCACCACCTGCATTGTGTCACATTGTGAAACCATAGCAATTGTGATTAGAGTGACGGTCACTTTAAAGAAATAAGCAGACTCTCAAAATCATTACCTTCATATCATGACAAGCAAGTAACATGGCTGGGAGGTCATTGTTTCTTGTTTGGTCCACAGTCACAGTTTCATTAAGTCAAACGCATGCATTGAAATACTGTACACATTCATGGTGCAAGCGGAAAATGGGCATTCCGTCAGTCTGTCAACGACGAATGCCACGGCGGACGTCCATTTTGCTGAGGGAATGACGAATGACGGATTGACGACTACAGTGCCATTCAGCTTGAAATGTTGACGGATTGACGATGACGGAAGTGTGTCCTGAATGTTGACAATTGCCGAATGACGGACGCTCAAAAATTCATTGACGCGCCCACCTTTGCAAATATTCTAATCACACAATATGTTTCTTATTTTTCACTAAGAGCAAGGTTTGTACAAGTAATCTTGAAGTTATTACTATACTACATAAGTACTGGAATGGAAGCATGCTCTGTCATAAATTGAAAGGAATAGAGAAATGGCTAGAAAGCTTTGAAGCATCAACATGATTGTGATGTGCAAGTCTAAAGAGAGCTATAGATGAACTACTAATTGCCTATTACCTGTTAGGCACAAAAGATTGATAGTGGAATTTTACATTGGCCCACAGGAAAAATTGATAGAGATAAGATGGCCCCCAGGGGAAGAATGTCAACACAGAGCTGAAAGCCTAATACGGTCTAAGGTGGGGAGTGCACTCAATGTGACCTTTTTCACTACAAAACCACGTCATTAGTGGCCACTGTTGCCTTTGAAAGAAAGAAACCCTAAGGAGAGGGTCAGCCATTACCGCCCCATAAAGTGACTGAATGATATCTCCCAGTCAGCCATTACCACCCCATAAAGTGACTGAATGATATCATCCAATCAGTCACTGATGGACCAAAATTGGACTGACCAAAGCTATTGACCTCTGTGTAATGTTCTTTACAGGAAAATATACATGAGAGATCATTACATTTCACCAGAGTCGAAATATATCAGCCGGGGAGCTCATTAATACATGGTCCCCTCACACCAATGTTGTAATACATGCTAATTAAAAAGATAAATATCAAATTCCTTCTCATGGGCACCAATGTGAGATAAAGCCAAGATACAATCTACTGGACACTTCCAACATGTTTGAATGTTGGATGGATGGATGGATGGATGGATGGATGGATATTCAGTTTAAACAGTCAGTTTAAAAATATTTCTCAGTAATTGAACTGTCAATGTTCCCATTCCTAAGATAATTTTTGTGTGGAGTTTTCCCAATACACTTCTATAATTTACCAGAAATGTTCCAGCCGTTTGCAACCATGCTTGTGCCAAAATGGTTCAGGAATTAATGAAGCCAAATAAAATGCTTCCTTAGTCCAGCATCAGCTGTGTTGGTGTGAACATGCCAGAAACAGCATGTTGCGCAACTTGTTCCAGAAGTGTGAGATAGCTTTTACCATCATACAGTTGCCAAAAAACATTCAATTTGGGATCGCTGCCAAGCTAGGCGTGAACCATCTGTGGGTTTTTTCTTCCCCTTTAAACCACAAAGGTGAAAAAAAATTCTGAGCATTAGTAGGTTGGGCTGTAAAAGAAGACACATTCCTGTCTGTGTAATGCCACCATGATTAAGTTGCACACTACTCACATTATGGTCTAATTCTTGCAACACTAAACAATATGTAGCTAGGGAGTATGAAAATATAATTTCACTTCACTTGTAAGCAACTACAGTATGTAATTCAAAATCACATTACAAATTGTAAATTAAAAGTCTGTTTTACATTATGCGTGTCAAACGATTAAACTCTACGATTGTATCCTCTTACCCTCTTCTGCACTGTAGGCCAAAATGGAGCGAGCTCTGGTCTGCTTGCCCTCTGTGTTTTTTCCAGAGCAGGTGTGGGAACAGAGGGACCACTGGGTCCAAGAACTGAGGGCACAGTCCTTTGGGCAAGGCACCTCACAGATAACTGGCATAGGCAGTATGGCATCACGGCAGAGCTGCGTCTCCACATGTTCACCTAGTGACAAAAAAGTTCATGTTAAGTACAGTATCAAAGTGGTGTTTAACATGCACAGTTAAAAATGTGCTCCGAGTGAAGCTCACACCAGACAATTGTCACAGTGCACTGAAATGACCACACCCAAGGAAATGGTCATGTTTCGGTTCTGTGGGATTTGGGTTTTTGTTTGTAATGAGCGTTCTTGTAGTTTTTGTCTGTGGTTGGTGTTTTGTGTTTGTCTCATTATGTCCAACCATGTTCACCTGTGTGTGCCTTCCCTTCCCCAGGTGTGTCTCATTAGTTTTGGTGTATTTAGTTGTTGTGTTTGGATGTATTGCCTGTGTTATATGTGGAAGGTCATGCGTCAAGTCTTCGTCACAGTCCACTCATCTTTGTCACAGTCCACTCATCTTCATCACCGCTATGTAGCCACATTGTCACCGCCAAGTAGCCTTCGTCACCGCCAAATCATTGCCACAGCCAATTCATCATCGTCCCAGCTAGCCAAGTCGTCATAATCACAGCTAGCCAAGTCGTCCCAACTAGCCAAGTCATCATCGTCACAGCTAGCCAAGTCGTCATCGTCACAGCTGACCAAGTTCTCCTCGCCACAGCTGACCAAGTCGTCCTCGCCACAGCTAACCAAGACATCCTCGCTACAGCTAATGGTTAATAAAAGTACCACGCATTGTACTTGATTCCCGTTTCCCTGCATTTGGGTCCACCATCCCTCATCCAATCACGTTCACTCATGACAGACATACAGATTTGAAAGATGCTAGCCCTTAGATCATCCAGAAGCTTGAAAATTGTATCGCTGAATAGACGATAATGTTTTTCTGACATTTCAAAAATGTAATTATGGAACATCAGTCATCAAAGAGGAAATAATTCTTAAATATCATTGGCATGATAAAAATTCCACAAACATAAAATTCCAAGTTATATTTTGTGGACGCAATAACTGGTTAAATGGTTTAGTTTATTAACAAAAGTAACGTGAAAATACTTTTAAAATCTTGTGAACAGTAAATTTCTAGAAAACAGATACAAAAAAATTGTCTCTAAAATTATATTTTCTTAGGAATTTATGGGAAAAAGAAATATTAAAATAATGGAGTTATGGTTTTATGAATCGATATCAGGCTTGAAAAGGAAAATCGATTCAATATCGATTATTCGACTCACTTCACTTGCACTGGCCATGAAAATAGAGCCCTGAAGAGTGGTGGTGTTGAGTAGCGAACGCATTATTGACTGAGATGTGAGAGTTCACCCCATCTGAAGCACCATATCTATGAAAATCTCATTGTAAAGGCTAGTAAAAATGTCAACTTGTGTTGTGAATGACCCGCACACACACACACAGACCTCAGGGGAAATAGTGATCCATTTTCATCAGGAGACAACAGGAGATCAATAAGGCGGCGGCAAGGGGAAACTCTGGAGGGTGTTCTTGGTAATGGTGCTTGGCGAGAGAGTAGCACAATCTGTAAGTGAAGGTTTCCCTGTCATAGATAATGCTTTTCATCCCAATCATGACTGCGTGAATTTGATGTCATTCTGGGTGTATTTTCTAAATTGAAGAATTGCTTCAGTTGACCAACAAATTATACTCAACCTTAAATTTATTAAATAAATAAATAAATAAATAATCTTTCCGTACACTTTTTACTTGCTGAATCTGTTTATATATTTGGAGTTAGTTGATTTACTATTCATGTATCCAAACTCTTGAATGTGAATCAAATCAATTCACCACATGACAATATGCACACAGTAAGTTTGAATGACGTTTTTCTCCTGGTGCAATCTCCTTTGGTTGTCCAACAGAGGGTCAAATGGAGCTTTGAGTTGTCAGATGGGCGTAATTGTCTCTTTCACCTCTCCCTGGTTTGAGGGCCATCTGGCATTGCATTGCTTATTAGATTTGAGATGACTTTGAAAACTGCGTGAGATGCTTCTTTTTCTTTTCTTGTTTGTCCCTTATCTTAACTTTCCAATCACTCTCCAATGGCTTGAAAGACAAATTATTATGAGACTGACAACAGCCTCTATTGAGAAATATTCAATGGGGCAACTAAAAAGAGAAAACATTACATGATTAGTAAAATACTTTGCCAACAGCTCCCTTTGGACCCTTTTAAATCCACCATAAACTGCTTCGGCTTGCTAAGTGAGCCAGGTCATTAATTTTATTTGGAGTATATGTGTCCATTTCATCCAGCATATGCAGCATTTTTAAGTTTAGAAAGGCCACTGAAATATCAGCTTGCTGATTGTATGTCAACAGCAACTGAAAAGGGCTGTTGCAAGCATTCCTGAGCACAACATTTTTGTCACATTTGGAATGCCCAAATACACTATATATACTGTATATGTCATGTTTGGTTTTTGATTGTTATGAGTGTTCTTGTTGTTTATGTCTGTGGTTGGATTTTTTGGTGTGGTGTTCCTGGTTTCTTCCCTTGTCTCATTACGTCTAACCACGTCCACCTGTGTCTGTGTCTTCCCTTCACCAGGTGTGTCTCATTAGTGTTGGTATATTTAATCTGTTGTGTTTGTCCAGGCAGTGTGGGTGCATTGCCTATGTTATGTGTGAGAGTTTGTGCGTCAAGTCTTCGTCACCGCCAAGTAGCCTACGTCACTGCCAAGTAGCTTTCGTCACCGCCAAGCCATCGCCACAGCCAAGTCGTCCTTGTCACAGCTAACCAAGTCGTCTTTGTCACAGCTAACCAAGTCGGCCTCGTCACAGCCAACCAAGTCGTCCTCGTCACAGTTAGCCAAGTCGTTCTCGTCACAGCTAGTCAAGTCATCCTCGTCACAGCTAGCCAAGTTGTCCTCGTCACAGCTAGCCAAGTCATCCTCGTCACAGCTAGCCAAGTCGTCATCGTCACAGCTAGCCAAGTCGTCCTGGTCACAGCTAACCAAGTCAAGTCACTCCACAGCGAGTCAAGTCAAGGCAAATCGGGTCCTGCCACGTCACACTCGTTCCAGTTATGGCGACCAGCAGCGTTTCTGTTATATTTATTTAGATGCAGCGATCCTAAATCCAACCCGACGCTCCTTCGTCGAGCCAGCAAAAAAAAAGAAGAAAAAAGTGCGCCTTCTGTGTGCAGCGAGTTCCGGAGATGTTATCCTTTCAGTTAAACACCGGGGCAAATTTAGCTGTGCCAGCGCGCCTTTCTGATTGCTGGGCGGGTTTCACGCGCCTGGTTGGCTGCTTCCTCGAGCCACAGAATGGCTGTGTATGACGTGTGATTTTGGAGTGTGCGGCCACGCAAGCAGGGGGGCAGAAGAGATCGAGTTGATACTGTATGTACTCGAATGTGGAGATAAAATGAGAAAGTAAATAAAAAGAGAGATAGAATGAAACACCAGACTGCAGTGTGACCTCCTGTCTCCTGCAGTTCAATTAGTCTACCCCGTTTGGACCCCACCTTTTTGATGACATGCGGTGGGCGCTATATGCGGAGACAACTCGTATTCTCGTACCAGGAACGGATAACAAAATACTGCCGGTATTTGTAAAACAACATCGGTTTGGCCAAGGAAAATGGCATTAGCGGAGACACATGCTTACGAGGCACAATTTAAACTGCAAACTATCAGTTATGCGGTTGTACATGGAGGCGCGGGCGAATCCCACATCGGTGGAGGAAGCAAGAAAACGAACTCGGAGTTTGTCATCATTCCGAAGGATTAACGAAGGAACTCCAAGTCTCCAACCGCTGAGCATTGGCATAAACTGGGCGTTCAAAATGAAGTTCCGAGCAGCGTTTGCATGCTGGAGTTAGAACACACTTTCACCAAACTGTGAGGTAGCATCGGGCGAGTACGCAACCGCATGTGAAAGGATTGTGGATGCATGAACGAAGGTGTCTGCAAGTGCAAAGCTCGGTTGTTCAAGCCGGCACCATTGCTAAGCAGTACGGCAACGAGACTTTGACTCTGATAATGACGAGTGGGACCCTGGGATGTTTAATGGAGAAATTGCTCAGCTGTTCAATTCGGATACAGAAGATGAGGACTTTGAATGGATTTGTGGATGAAGACTGATCAAAAAATAACGTGAGTACATTGTTAAATTGTTGAATAAAGTACGACCGAACTCACTGTATTTTTATTATTGTATTTTATAACAGGAGCATACCGTTTGTTTTAGCAAGCATGCGCGCAATGCGGTGTGCGTATGGGTTACATTAAATACAAATCCCACCCCCACCGTCGAGCGGCGCTGTTGACGAAATTCTTAGCGTTAGCACTGCGACCAGTCTACTCATGTCCCGTTCAGTCGTGGCAACCAGTATACTCACGTCACGTCCAGTCGTGTAGACCAGTCCACTCATGTCTCGTCCAGTCATGGCGACCAGTCCGCACATCTTGTCCAGTCATGGCAACCAGTCCAGTCATGTCACATCCAGTACATCCATACAGTTAATAAAAGTACCACGCATTGCACTTGATTCCCGTTTCCCTGCATTTGGGTCCACCAACACTCATCCACTCATGTTCCCTCATGACAGTATATAACAATTTCTTATCAACACTGATCTCACAGACATCAAAACTAAACTTTTTGTGTATACAACTATACATCTGGCCCATTCTCCTTGCAAAAACATGTCTGTGCCAGTGGACAGAAAATTACAACTAGCAGGCCAATACAATGTATACAGCACGCCACCGTGGGTGTATGTCATTCAGTATTATCATGAATGCTCAAGGCAAAGAACAGTGTTGGTAATTAATGGTAGAAACTTGGTCTACATGGGACGCAGAAGATGGTAATCACAGTATAGCTTGTGAATGAGATCCTCTTTATGAGCATGCTCCCTTTTCTCTTGCTGTCTGTTTCTTTTTCACTCTCTCTCTCCCAAGAGCCCTCATCAGCTCGTGGTATTATTACTCCAGAATCTATTCATACTTTTCAAAACGTATACTGTCCCTCTTGCCTCAATTATCTGTCCCTTTCTCACTTTCTTTCTTTGAAATATTTGTTGCAGACTTGCAGCACATACTATATTGTATGCATGTGTTAATTAGGGCCTGAGCTGCAACCGCTTAGAAATATTTATTATATCTGTAGAAATTCTTCTTCTCTGAAAAGAATCACATTTTTGGGGCCCTAAACTCACCAAAAAGCCATATCTTAAAATGTACAGGAAATGAGCTCTGAAGTTTTGAATATCCAATTTTGGCCCACTTTTGCACATTTACAGGGTTCATACTTTTGCCCCTTTGTCCAAGACAACTCCGCCGATTGACTTCAATATGTAATGTATGACTTCAATACTGTGCTCAGCTGTCAAACGCTGTGGAATCTCAATAACACAATATCCTTTGTGAATAGCACAAATTGCACATACTGTGGAAATGAAGTACTGTACAGTAAATGGAGCTATCAGCGGACGCAGCACATTCTTTGTGGATTTGGCTCTGAGTATGTACTGAATAACAAATTGATATAGGAGAACCAAGTTCAAACAAACCATCACTGTTGACACATTGAACTTGAGGATTTCGTGTTCCTGGTCCACATTCCCTCTCATGATCAGGGATGCACTCTTCTAGCTTAACCACAAGCCAGTCATAGCATCTGGGCTCTTCGCATGGTATTGCTTCCACCAAGTGAGGGCAATTTCCTGTTCCTCCTGTTGGATCATTGACGATCTTCCGCTTCCTCATTTTGAACCCTGTTAAGAAATAGCAGTGACATAACAAATCAATAAATGAAACAATTCAGAAGCAGCAGCAGCAACGTATTAGGGCCACGTACAAATATATATTTTCTTAGAGGGTGAGGGCAATAGTCTGAGAGAGAAAAAACTCGCAAATTTGCGAGTTTCTTAAGTGGCAAACTTGCGAGAAAAAAACGGAATTATTTACACATTCATACATTTTGGTATTTTTTGTACAAGTAGCTAAGCTCACCACTCCCTCAGGGGATGGGTCAAATGCGGAGAAATAATTTAGCCCCACTTAGGTGGCTGTGACAATCAGTGGTACTTTAACTTTAAGTTGATGTGTCGAATCTCCTGCTCTGCGTCATTCACTTGCATTTACCTTAATTAAGTATGTTAGCTTCTGATCGGTTAGTGTTAGTCAGCTGATAGGGGATCAGGAAGTGTTGTCGCTCTAGCTGCCGTGTATGATTAGTAAAGTTTAAATTAAGAATCCTGTCCATCCTGTATTTTCATTTTACAAACAGTGCCCCATTAACCACCAACGAATCCTCACATCAGACTAAAGCTACGTTACGTGCATTTCTCGTAAGTTTTTTATTTTTTTTCTCGCAAATCTGACACTTTATAAAGTTTTTTTGGAATATTGCCCCCAACCTCTAAAAATATATATATTTATACATGACCCTAATACGCCGTCGTACGTACTAAAACTAGACCTTGGGTGTATTTTTTCCTGATAGTTTTTGTTTTGACTACTTATGCATTGGTCATTTACCGTGTTCAAGGACATGAGATTCCATGATCCAGGTCCTGGGAAGACTAACTCCATCCCAGCTAAGGTTGCTCACCCCCTAATCCACACTTCTGCTCAGACCCGATAACAGAGCGGAGCTCAGGAATGCCTGCAGGGCTCAGGTAGAGGCGGCAGAATCTCCCTTTTGATATATATATTTTGTCTTTCTGTTCCCCTTAAAAACCTATTCAATAAGGTAATTTAGCTTTACATGAATTGCCATGTGTCTGGACCCCCTGATGGAGGAGGATCTCAAAGGGGGGGAAGGGAGAAATGCATCATGAAAGATGTGGCCTGTACCAGGCATCACTCCCATATGATCTGCTACTTGTTATGAATGGCCAGGTTGTGAGTTGGCTGCTGACACAGCTTGAGGCTTCATTTTGATGGAAGACATATAAATAGTGGAAATAATCATGTTATCGGATCCGATGGCGCAACTTTTTGGTTACATCACCTTGGAAACAAATGGCTTTGAAGTAGGGAGGAAAAGGAAGTGTCTATTTCCAGTTGGCATGATGAACTGAACAGAAGCAGTGGTTCCAAATATACATGTCACAAGCTGTGTTTTATCTATTGTCACCATGTGGCTAATAAATTGCGTTGGATTAAGATGAAGTACTCCAGCTGAGCTGCAAGATGGCAATTGAGGAGTATACCTGGAATCCCAGATGTGGCTGTTGAGCCCTCTGGAGTTGTCATGGACTTATCAATAAAGCACTAAGAAAAGAAGATGACCACCCGAAGACACTATTGGAGCGTTGACTCTACTCCACTCCATTAGAAGCCATGCTGATTATTTTAGGCTTTTTATCGTCAAGTCCTATGAACTGACTATTACACAGCAAATCGGTCAGTGTTAAATGTCCAGTGTTTGATCAAATATGCAGTAAGCAGAGTTATTTCAACACTGTTAGGATAAAAAATTACACTGTCAGAGTAAATTTCCTCGAGTGTTAGGGTGGATGGCAGGGGCCACCGGCCGGAGAGTAAACCCAGGAGCCAGGAGCGCCCCCCACCCCAAAACGGTTCCCCAGGCCGCGGCAGCGACAATGCACAACCCCCGGTCCCCGCAGGGGCCACTGGCCGTAGAGCAAACCCAGGAGCCAGGAGCTCCGCCCAACACGGCCCGCGCCCCAAGCCCAACGCAGCAGAACGGGGCGCGGCAGGCCTACCAGGCACCCCACCGGCCCACAGACCGGTGTTAATCAAACACTGGCGATTTTGCGATATTTTTGTTAAAACCAGCATGTACCACTACCCTACCATTGCATGTTTTTAAATAAAGTATTCATGTTATAAGAAAAATCTAATGTAAATATTAGGGATGTTAGATACCACTTTCTTTTCAGACCGATACCAATACGCAACTCTTGGGTAGATACCAATACCAAATACTGATACCACTAGTACATACGAAACCTTAAAATAAGGTTGGCGTTGGCACCAATACCGATATCTAAAAGCACACTATTAATACAGCGCAATATCAGTTTACCAACAAACTGGCTTACGAACAAATCCGGTGTTACGCACAGAATTTCCATGAAAAACTTGCTCAATTTATTTCTCGATCTCAGCTAGACTGCTTTGGTTGTTGACATTTTGCTTCTCATCCGGGAAGGCTTGGTTAAGCTCTGGAAAGTGGTGCAGTCCTAACCGAGCCTTGCTGTATGAACTGATGAAGCCTTCTCGGATGAGAGGCGGAATGTCTTCTAAGACAATCAGAGCAGTCTGATTGTGACTCATTCAATGCCCTGAGAAAGAAATTATCTGGATGAATGAGAATATTCACAAGCAGATTTAGGAACTATTTTTGACTTACAAACCGTCTAAGCAAACAATTGTGCTTCTACTCACAAAGAGTAACCATTAGTAGCTTTGTGCATCACTCATTGCAAGAAAGCTACTCTATCTTTGTATTTTGGTTTGAATTGGCTCAGAGAATGGCTCCTAAGAAACAGAAAACTGCTAGTGCTAGAAAGCTATTGGCAAGGACATGCGGAAAGATCTGTTTTGCTGAATTGAAGTAATTTCCAAGACAATTTCTCACAGACTAATGGGTTATCCTTAATACTTAAGGACTTGGCTAAACACACAGAGGTTTTCCTATCTTACATAGAGTTCTGCACTAGGATTAGAGCTGTAGATAAATAGTGTTTGGAAAACCAAAACCCATGGCTAAACAGTCAGGTCACACCTCAGAGCCCACAACAACTCCTTCAAGTCTGGAAACAGAGACCTATACATTGCTGCCAGAGCGACTGCGACTACAGGCAGCAAATTGAGAACCACTTTTTAACCTGCAGCCCCAGTAAGACTCCAGCCACTAACCTCTGGCAATGCTGGTAAGGAAGTGAAACAGACAATGAGCAGGGTCAACCACTGGAAAGCACCAGGGCCTGACCAAGTTCTTCTGGGAGGGTACTCAGGGTCTGTGCTGACCAGCTTGTAAAAGTCTTCACTACCATCTTCAACCTGTCCTTGACAGAGGCCACCATCATGGCCTGCCTTAAGTCTGCCACCCTTACTGCAGGACCAATGCCACCACACCCACTTGCACTAACTCAAAAACATGGAACCTACCAAAAGAAAGATTTGAGAAAGTGTGAGAAAAAAGTATATTTCCATCGGTTTCCGTTTTGCAGCAATAAGAATAAGAATATAGTTTCAAGTTTCATCACGATTCACAAATCTGTTTAAAACAGTGGGTAAAAGAGCCTTTTGCAACATAGCCCTGGTTGATCTCTTATACTCTGCTGCCACCTACAGGCCGTTTTTGTAATAACTACCATTGCTTCAAACATTCTCTTCAGTTCAGAGACTGCATCAAAGTCTTCTGTATGCTCTGGCATTTAAAAAAAAGCATAGAAAACATATAAATACGTTTTTGGGAGCAAATGAGTTAATAATAATAATATGTAACAATTATAGATCAGTCATCCTCAACTCTTTTTTTTTTTTTCTTCCTTCCCTTAACATTTGACTCTGGGAAATATGCGCTGAGTCAACCTAGGGTGGGGTGAGATGCCTCTGCTCTCCCCCTTTCTACCTAAACCAGAGACAGTCCAAAAAAGATTACGCTCTTTTAAAGTCAACTACAGGCCATGTCACCAGGATGTGAATGTTTGTTTTTCACCAGCCAGAACCATGAGTTTATGGCAACAATGTATTTTATCGGGAAGCATCATCTTCACACCTGCTGACATCGCAGACTGGCAGTCTGCAAACTCTTATCAAAAGTCACAAAACAACATGGGCCAAAAGGTCAGATGGAATCCTGGTCAGTACATTCCAGCCTTCTTGGAGGTTACACGTGACCAGAGTGCCTTCAAGTGGTTACGACCGGAACTGCCTTCACATGAAACACCTATAATCCACAAAGCAATCTTACACATTTCACATGAGAAATTCATCACATACAAGTGAATTTACGCACAACTGAATGTTTCACATCATGTATGTATATAAAAAATGAATGTCATATGTATTTCAACAGGAATGATGCTTGTAAACCCAGAGATTATTTAGTTACTCCGGAAAGAACAAAATGATCACTTGATGGCATTATTAGTTAATATGTGTAACGATAACATGTTTTGCTTGGAAGAACTTGATTTGCCAGCCTGACCAAATTAAATTATTAATTATTTAAATAATTTGTTTAAAAGTCTCTGACTGGGGTTGAGCCAAAAGAGGGGACTTCGCTCGCACCCCCTTTGACAGACACGCCCCACAACTTTAAAACAGCCAGCGTGACCTTTATTCATTGCTCTCGTTTCCGGCCCGCTGTTCTTCAACCACGTGGCATCTCTGTTCCCTGAACGACCAAATCGCGGCGCGAGCTGGTTCAATGGTTGGTCTCCCTCGGGACGCAGGCACACAGTGGATCTCGGCCGCAGAAGCCAGATTTGGGCAGCTGAGACGCGGATCCCTTCGCGTGCCGAGAGTACAAATTCGGCTGAAGCCCCCCGACCTCGCCTGAAAGCGCCATCCACCTTGAGCCCGAGCTGCGTCGCACCTCATCTAACTGTGGAATATTTTTATTTTTGCCTTGCCTTTTTGGGAGCATTTTTTTCTTCTTCAATCGACCTTCCCTCCGCTAGCTCGATTCCACTCACTCTAGTAAGTTGCACGTCTCATAGCCAATTTGACATATCGCTGGTGCAACTTCCATTTCAAATATCTCACAGACTTGGCAAGTCAAACCTACCTCGTTTGTTGTTTTGTTCCTTTCTTATTTCTATTAGCTTTATTTTTATCCCTTTTCTTTTCACCGTATGATAGTTAGTTAGGCAGTGTTTTGATTCTGTATGTGTAACCGTAGTGAATAAATGCATGTTTTTCTAAATCTAGTTCGGTCTCAATCGTGCTTGTGTCCGAGTGGATTACTAATTATTTTATTAATACAAAGAACCACGAACATTGAATGTGGTGACTTCAGATTATGAATAAATAAATTAGGATTTTATTTGTTGTGTCTCTCCAAAACTGAAATTAAACAGAACTTGGTGCCCCTATAGGCGATTGAGGGAATTACGACTTCCTCAAGCGCCGATCAAATTACTAATTCGTCCAAAACAACAACATAAATTATCGCTAAAAATAATAATAATGAAATACAGGACAGTTCTAAGAGACCCCTAAACCTTTGAATCATAATATTTCTATTATCTTAGCATGTCAAGTAAAATAAAGCCACTGTAATTCATTTTGTAACATAATCTTTCTAGATAGTTATGGAAATTATGCTTCTTTAGTGATCGTATGGACTCTACATCTTTATAACGATCCAGAGTTGACCACAGCTGCAGCACAAGTCATACAGTGCACATTAATTCATCCATCATTGATGAAGGACAATTTCAACCATCTTTCATTTTCGGATATTTCACTAAGGCAGAGTCAACATGCCTTAATCATGGCAGATGATGCTTTTCCGTTGATAATTCAGTCCTATAACATGAACTAGCACAACATACTACAGTTTTCTCATGAAAATAGAAATAAAGAGCGTTCTTGCCCACTCCCATTTAAAAAGTGTGTTAATGTGACAAACTTGAACAGAAGCTGGTGTGTGTGCGCAGCCGGATGTTCTGCTTAAACGTTGTTTCTTCCTATCACAATTCAAACAGCAGCCGTCTGGAATTCTGATGAATGTGGCAAAAAAAATAATTGGCAGTATATACCATTATGACCATCAACTGCTAACTTATATGAGCCATTTTTAGATGGTTCTCCCAAACCATCTTCATCGTAAATATCCCTCTTCACTTCACAAGATGTGTATTGACAAAAGGAAAAACAAAATCCCATTTTCAGAACCAGGGATGAATGAGAAACTGCCCAGTGAGAGAGAGAACTGTCAGATGATTCGATTTTGTGGAGGCCCAAAGCCTCTGATATGAAATCTTGGACAGACAAGGACAAGTTGATAATGTAAGATAATAAGAAAGCCATTTTCATCCTGTGTCTACATCTGTGTAAAGTAACTCAAGTGGCTTGATCATTCTAATTGTGGCCCACCAGATGAAATTCTTAGGGCAGATACAAATAATTATGGATGACAGATGCAGGGCAACTACCTTTCTTTGCAGGTTGATCCTGGCAGTTTTCATAAGTGCAGGGTCCCCAGGCTCTCCAGGATGATACCTCACACTCGACCGGACAGTTTATGTGGCAGAGCTGAGTGGTGTTGGGGTGAGTCCCAACACATAGATCACTGTTTACTGGCCGTAGTGCTAGATGGAACACAGGAAAAATACGACACATGACACGGCAGGGTAAATACAGTTCACTGGTTAGTGAATCAAATATGTTAATAAGGGACTATAATTGCATTGCATTGGCTTCGAATGGTGATTCAATGAAGAATAATTTTTTTTTTTCAATTATCATCAATTTAATATTTGTGGGTTTCTCAGATGCTCATAACAACGGTAGGTGACTCTCAGCAAGGTCATCAGGCTGATGAATCATTCTTGCTGTGCCACAACATGACTTGGACTTATTCAGATGTAAATTAACTGTTCTTGGCTCAAAGTGCATCTTTTAATGGTATTGCTTAAATGTGTGCGTACCTGACATGCCCTTCATTGCCCGTGTAACAAGAACAAGATTTAGGTCACTGCAACATTTTAAGACATTGTGTAGCTTCTAGAATATGAAAAAGTAAAATAGGACTAAAAGCTGGTGGACAATAGTGGATTCAAGTAGCGTTTCCTTTAAATTTTGTTACCATTAGTTATGCAATGTTATTTCTTTCCTTACCATCACTTTTTAGTTTTTTTCAACACATTTTGGGAGTAAAAGGATAGCACAATTTAAAATATATTATTAAGATATTTGTTCCCCTGCGATTGGATGGCGGTCAGTTCAGGGTGTACCCCTCCTACCGCCCATTGGCAGCTCGGATAGGCTCCAGCAGGCCCGTGACCCTCGTGAGGCTAGTGCCTCACATATCACGGTAAAAGTAAAAAATTATGGTAAAAGCATTTTTACCATCTTACAATGACACTTACCTTAATCAAAATGGTCAGAACACGTCTCCTGACGGCCTCACGGCTCTGGCTGGGTTCTGAAGTGTTCGGTTTAGGTGAACGGTATGGGATTTTTTAACTAATGAATACACACTCACACGCACGCACACACGCACATGCACATATACTTACTCACCCATATACAAAATAAAAAATAAAATAAAAAATAAAATTAAAAAATTAAAAAAAGAGAGCAATGATGATGACATGTCAAATCTGTAAAATTACTGAATAAACAATACTGAGCTCTCCAGAAAAAAATTAAATAAAATGGTCAGAACACACTTTGGTAAACGTCATTTAAAAATCCTTTCGATTTATCTTTGCAATTCTGGACATTTCCCTGTCCATTCCCATTCGACATTTCATGGACCCGTGAATGGCACACAACGTGGGGCAAATGACATGTGAATATTATCTATACTGTTATATTCCTGTTCGACTGGTGTCAGAGTTGGTTGATGCCTGTAAGTCGTATTCATTTCCAGTGAGGGTTGGAGTCGGACTCCACCATGGCTGACCTTTATCACTGATTCTGTTTAGAACCTTCATGGACAGAATTTCTAGGCACAGTCAAGGTGCTGAGCGGGGTCAGGTGTTGTGCGCGATCATCAGCTCTCACTGAAACAGTTCACAGCTGAGTGTGAAGCAGCTTGGACTGGGTGGGAAAAAATCAGCATCTCTAAATCGGAGAACATGGTCCTCTGTAGGAAAAGGGTGCTGTGACTCTCCAGGTCAGGAATGAGATCCTGCACCAAATGGAGGCATTTCCTAGGGTATTTTAGGGTCCTGTTCATGGGTGAGGGGAGGATGGGACAGGAAATTGACAGGTTGATGAGTGCAACCTCTGCAGTAATGCAGACTCTGTATCGGTTTGTTGTGGTGAAGTCTGTGACACAAGGCGAAACTCTCGATTTACTGGTCGATCCATGTTTCTACCCTCACTTATGGTCACAAGCTGTAGGTCTTTTGATTAAAAGACCAAGGTCCTGGATACAAGTGGCCGAAATGAGCTTGCTTTGCATTGTGTCTAGGCTCTCCCATAGAGATACGGAGAGAAGCTCGGTTATGCAGGAAGGACTCACAGTCGAGCCACTGCTCTTCCGCAGAGGAGATGGCTCGGGCATCTTGCTTAGGATGCCACCTAGATGCCTCCCTGGTGAGGTGTTACGGGCATGTCCCACTGGAAGGAGGCCACAGAGACGATCCAGGACACGCTGGAAAAACTATGGCTCCCAACTAGCTTGGGAAAGCCTTGGGATCCTGCAGCAGCTAGAGAAGGGGGAGAAGGTAGTTTGGGCATCCTTGCTGCCCCCACGACCCAACCTCAGATAAGCAGGCATGAATGAATGAATACTCTCAAGTCATAATGAATAGGACAAATAGGACTTGAACAGTCAGCTGCTTTATTTATCATAACTAGTGTTTGAAAGACAATAGTTCCTTTGTTTAGCTCCACACAACCACAACAAAAGGATGATGAAAGGAATCCTCAGCACATGCTAACCTTGACCAGGTAACACTGTGCCAGTCTGCCAGATGGTCTAGGCTCCATTGTATTCTATTTCCAGCTACCAAATTTGAATCATCGGCGACTGGTGACATCCAATTCATTCCCATATTAGTCTTCATGGCATCACAGTGGCACAATTGTTCCACCCCATTTCAGGGTTTGCTCCCCCTGTGTCGACAAACTTTATTAACTGACAATGATTTCTGAAGTGTTCCTCAGCCCACGTGGCAATATCCTTTATACCAGTGTTTCTCAACCCTGGTACTCGGGGCACACTATCCACCCTGTTTTCCATGTCTCCCTATTCCCAACGCAGGTGAGGATCGTTATCAGGCTTCTCCAGAGCTTGCTGTTGAGCTGTCATTATAATCACCTGTGTTGAGAATAGGGAGACATGGGAAACAGGCTGGATAGTGTGCCTTGAGGACCAGGGCTTAGAAACACTGCTTTACACAATGATGCCGGTTTTTAATGCAGTGCCGCAGGAAGTTCATGGGCATGTAATGTATGTTTTCAGCCTTGCTTCCCGTCCTTGTTTCTTCTTCTCATCTTTTGCACATTGATAATATCTCAATTGAAATCTTCTAATACTACTTACTACCACTCAGAAACACATTCCATACCATGTATTATGCTCACACTTGAGCAGGTTGGCTTTGCAGGTGGAGCTGACACAGTATGCCATTTCCTGCTGGAGTATTTATAGCGGCAAATGAGAGAAAGTGTGAAACTCAATGCTGTTAACTGAATTGGCTATGTGAAATGTGACACTGAAGGAAAAAAAAGTGGGTGGCTGGTAGGAAACAGATGATCTGAATAATTTTCAGTGGAAGATGTCAGTTCAGCTTCACTGGCCAGATGGACTGAGACTTATTGTGCCAATAGATAAGCACAGGCATTCTACAAAGGCACTTCCAGCCTCCGTACAAGCAGTAATGCCACCAATTTAGGTAAAAGCTAATTTTTCAGCTCCCGTCTACCCTGCATGGTTTTTGCATGCATGTTTGTATATTCAAATGGTGATGTCTCTGGTTTAATATAAAGGAAAAAACACTTATATTCTCATCTGTGGTCCACACAGGGATGGGAAAGCAGGGGGAGGCAACTTTACAGATGTTATGGCTCAGATGTGTGTGTGTGTGTGTGTGTGTGTGTGTGTGTGTGTGTGTGTGCGTGTGTGTGTGTGCGTGTGTGTGTGTGTGTGTGCACGCGTTTAGATCATATCATGGGGACCATTTTCTGGGTTTTTATTATCATTGTGGGGACCACGTGTCCTTGTTGGAACATTTTGGTGGTCCCCATCAGTCCAAACCTCTTTTTGAGGGTCAAAACTTGGTTTTAGAGTTAAGGTTTGAATTGGGTTTTGATTGGGGTTATAGTAAGGGTCAGGGTAATACAGTCAGTTGTGATAGTTAAGGTTAGGGTAAGGGTCTAGGAAACGCTTGTGCCAAGGGTTAGGGTTAGATGTACCTACTAGAAATGTAAAGCCATCGTGTGTGTGTGTGTGTGTGTGTGTGTGTGCGTGTGTGTGCGTGTGTGTGTGTGTGTGTGTGTGTAACCCGCAAAAATGAACCAATGATGCAAAAGCTCATGAACAACTATTTTGACCAGCAGACAGCTTTCACAGATGTTAGTTCATCATCTTGTTTGTAAACATGTGCTGATGAAAACACTTTTAACTCCTGCTTCCTGCATTCACTCATCAAACAAATGCTCAGCTTCCCCCGTGTTTGTTTTAGCTGCCACTAGCCCTGAAAGATTTAAAGTTCTGAGTTTGATCATACATTTAGGTATAATGAAATCTCAATAGTCACACAAAAACCCTGAAAATGACCTATTGACATTTGCATATCACCTCGACACCTCAACAAATATTCAATCTATCTGGTGAGATTTGCAGCCCTAATATATATATATATATATATATATATATATATATATATATATATATATATATATATATATATATATATATATATATATATATATATATATATATACACACATATATAGTCATATATAGTCAACACGGCCAAGATATGTCACCTTCGCCATCGCAAATTCAATTGCAAGTTAAAAAAGTGCTTGGACCCGCTGCAGATGTGGTTCCCATGTGTAACTATAAACCACCAAGTCATCGAAATAGACTGCACAACCCTCCAAACCAGCTACATCATGGTTCATTAATCGTTGGAAAGTTGCCGGAGCATTTTTCAGTCCAAACAGCATTACGTAACCTTTAAGCAAATCAAACTTACTAACAAATTTGGCTGAACCAACTCGGGCAATACAGTCGTCCATTTGAGGCAACGGAAAACAGTCGGATTTGTAATTAACCTTTCTAAAGTCTGTACAAAACCTAGGTGGCTGGTCAACTTTTGGTACCAAAATGTATGGAGATGCCCAACTTGAAAAGGATGGCTCAGCAATTCTGTTTTCAATCATGTAATTGATTTCAGAATCAATAAACCAATAAACATGGGTATTCACTAATTAGTTCTGATAATTCGCGACGCTGAGACAGGGGTAGATGTAACATCTAAATTACAAAGTGATTCTGAGTTCTTCAGATGACCATAGAGTAAACTGTCATCAGGCTCATGAACCCCATCTTGCTCTGAACCCTCCAACTCACGGCCAACGCTGGCCGCACAGACCCAGAGCTACCACCTGACACTATGCAGGAATCACGCTTATAGTAAGGTTTAAGCAAATTAACGTGATATAGCTTTCTGGATTGTCTACGACCCGGTTTGGAAATTACGTAATTAAGATCAGACAACTTTTCTGCAACATTGTATGGGCCTGAGAACTTGGCCTCAAATGAAGACCCCACAACAGGTTCAAGAGCCAGAACTTGATCTCCTGGACTGAACTCATGACGTGCCGAGCGCCGGTCAAACAGTTTTTTCATTTTGTGCTGGGCCACATGTATTTTTTTCTTTGCCATGGCACCAGCAACAAACAAGCGATGGCGGAACCCATTAACAAAATCAATATATTTTTGGGAGGTCCCGTCTCCACCCAATCCTCCTTGAGAACAGACAGTGGACCACATACAGTGTGCCCAAAAACCAACACGTTGGGACTAAATACTGTGCTCTCCTGGACTGCTTCTCTCACAGCCAACATCAACCAGCGAAGACCCTCTTCCCAGTCCCTGTCCAACTCTGCAGTTTGCATGAAGCAAAGATTTCAAGGTTTGATGAAATCTCTCCAGCACACCTTGGCTTTGCGCATGATAAGCGGAGGACTTGTTATGCTTCATTACCAACATTTTCAGGACCTGCCCAAACATATGGGATGTAAAATTAAAGCCCCGATCACTTTGGACAATTTTGGGAATACCATACACAGAGATGAATTGAGTGAGCGCTTTCACGACAAATTTAGGTGTAATGGACCTCAGCGGATACACAGCCGGATAACACGTGCACTGGCACATCACAGTAAGTAAATACTTACTGTCAGAATTTTTAACTTGGCAAAGGGCCAACACAGTCGACCACAAGGTGTTTAAAAGGTTCACTCACGGCTGGTATCGACTGCAGGGGAGCAGGCTTCACAGTTTGGTTCAGCTTCCCTGTCAACTGACAGATATGACAGGTTTTGATGAAAGCAGAAACATCTCTTTTCATATGTGGCCAGAAGAAATGTTTCAACACATGCAAATATGTTTTCCTGACACCGAAGTGTCCACCATCATCATGGGCCACCTTCAGCACCAAGGGACGGTACTTAGCCGGATCCACTAACTGGAATACAGCCTCTCCCACAGAATTGAAATCGAGGGGTGTCCACTTCCTGAACAGCAAGCCATTCTGCAGATAGTAGCCAGTGGCCATGTCTCTACTCTAAATAATACATTAACAGACCCAGAGGGCCGATACATTATTATTCAGGTGACTATATTTAATAAAAATATATACATTGGGTAATTTATATGCCCCTAATAAGGATGATCCGGCCTTTTTCCATGAATTTTTCTCTCAGCTGTTTGAATTAGCAGCGGACTCTACTATTATTATTGGAGGAGACTTTAACACAGTCTTAAATCCATTAATAGATCGTTCTAATAATAGAACATGTATAAGGCGATTACAATCTACTAAAGTAACAGCTGGAGACTTAAAAACCCAAATAAGAAGGAATTTATCTTCTTTTACGCTGTGCACCGGTCTTTTTCATGAATAGATTTTTTTCTCACAAATAACTCTATTGCTGATAAAACTGTTACAAAAATACATCCTATTATTATTAGCGACCATGCACCAGTCTCCCTTACCCTACAAGTTGACTATACCTTTAAACCACCACCGACATGGCGTTTTAACATCTCACTGCTAAACGACGCAGAGTTTGACAGAATTTTAAGAAGAGAGTGGGCAGACTTTTTGGAACTGAATGACTATCCAGACTTATCTCCATCTCTTCTCTGGGAAGCTGGGAAAGAAGTAATTAGAGGTAAAATTATATCATATTCATCTTATAAAAAGAAACAGGATAAAAAATTTGAAAAAGACTTGGAAGATAAAATTAAACAACTGACGGATGAGTACCCAATAAACCCAAATAACCAAATATGGACTGACTTACAAAATACAAATATACAGTTAGATGATATGCTATCTAAAAAAAGACAGAGTTTATAATACAACAATTGAGATACAACAACTTTGAATGTAAAAACAAATCAGATAAATTTCTTGCAAACCAACTTCAACGCAATCGGGAAAATCTCTTATAACGGCTATTAAAGGGACAACTGGTAAATGCACACAATCACCAGAAGAAATTAATCAAATTTTTTATAACTATTATCACAACCGATACTCAGAAACTAACAAGCCTAACCCTGAGCATATTGAGGCATTCCTCAGTACCTTAAATATACCTCAGTTAACTAGTGAATATAACGATATGTTAGATGCGCCACTTTCTATAAACGAGTTGTACAGTGCTCTAGATAGTATGCCTAATGGCAGAGCACCTGGGCCGGATGGTTATAGGGCTATATTTTTTAAGCACTTCTGGTTAACTCTTTGACTACCAGACGTTTTCAGAAAAGGGATGACGTGGGTGCCAGCCGATTTAAGCATTTTGACTGATCTTTCAAGGTCCACAGAAAATGTTGTGTTTGGACTATGGAAACACACATACTACCAAATGAAAGATTGGACTCTCATTTTTAATCAGAAAAAAGCGGGAGTTGACGTACTGGGCCCAGATGCTCCACATTCCGCTAATTACTTGAAAAAAAGATGCATATATATATATATATATATATATATTCACGTTAACATTCACAGCAGTTTTTATTTTCACCACAGTATCCATTTACAGCATAGGTGTAACTCCGGTCCTCGAGGGCCGCAGTCTTGCATGTTTTGGAGGTTTCAGGATCGTTATCAGGCTTATGCAGAGCTTGCTGATAAGCTGATCATATATCAGCTGTGTTGGATAACGGAAACAGCCAAAACCTGCAGGAGTGCAGCCCTCCAGGACTGGAGTTTGACACCTATGATTTACAGTCTTTACATCGCCAACGGCAGTCCTCCCCAAAAGAGTAATCTAAACACTCACACGCACACACACACACACACACACACACACACACACACACACACGCATACCTGTTTATATGGTATAGACTGACAAATTTCAGAAACAGGCCCGGTGGTGATTTAAGTTGACACACCTTTTAAAAGGGTTTAGAATGATGGGAGTAAGGCTAAATCACTTCAAAAAAATTGAGAAGAATTTAGCACCCTTCAGAGCTTAGAAAAGAGGTTAACAACCTGAGATATCAGACCTGACAAAATGGTGGTTTGGGACGACACTTGAATTGTGGTTTACAAGGACAAAACAGGATTAAGGTGACTTTAAAGGGACAAGGTAGTCACGCCCCCCACCACCCAAAATTAACATAAATACACCACCTGACACCACTATGCATTAGGTGAACAGAACCAAAAGAGAGCAATTGGATATAGATGGATGATGAATTCACCCCTGTAAGTGTTTCTTCATGACTAATACAAAAAATACGACAGTAATGAGCATCAACATTATTGAGACTTTAAAAAGGCAATTACCTCACATTTGCAGCCACACAAATTAAGACGCAACTGCACAAAGAATGTAGGAAAGTGTCTATTTAATGACACAGGCTCCTTTAAACCTCAGAAATTAGCAACCCCACACTAACCAAGCTGTAATATCACAAACATAAAAACATACAAACGCAATCTAAATTAAAGTAAACACAGATGTTTTATTAACAAGTATGACTGGTCTAGACACTGTACACTGTTTTCTACAAAGTCCTTTCTAATCAAGGTGTTCCGAGCCACTACGCACTACGTGTTGGTGTTCCATTTTTATCCTACTGAAAATCCAGAGCCTTGTAGTTTAATATTCCAATATAGAGTTTATAGTAGTAGTGATAGACAGTGCCGACACCATACTGATTATTTGTAGTCAAAGAGGCCAATAACCACATTTGGAGCTGATATTCATTTGTAGCAAAAGAAAAAAATGGGGTCAAAATTAATATTTTTTTAAATGTTGAAATGCTATTAAGCATGTTTATAACTTTCAAATTTGTTAAAGGCTTTTAGTTTAATTTTAAACATTAAGTTTTAAAACAAATTGGGCTATTTGCTAACAAAAAGTGCTGGGTGCTGCCAGGGTCATTGGCTTGTGTTAAGGTCAATTGAAAATTAGGCAAGTAAATGGGGTATATGCCACGGGGAAAGCGGGACTTGCAACTTCCGTAAGTCACACACCTACGCTGATACCAGTTATTGTAGCGCCATATAGGCCGTGCCCCATACTCGCACTTCCACCCTTATGTTGCAACAGTAACCAGAAACAGCGTGTGTGTGACCTAGTCCCACCTCCTTTGTGGCATATACTTCAGATCTCCCTTAAGATTTTCGTTTTAATTTCTAAGAGAAAAAGTGCAGGGAGTTCTTAGTGTCTGAAGCATTAAGTGAAAATATAATTAAATACATAAATAAAAAGTTCCCAGAATTTAGTTTTAAATGAAACTCTCATGCTGGTATCTCACTGAGTGATGAATGCTTGGGTAAATAGCAAATTTGTTGTTTTTTTTGTCACGGTACATATAAGGTTTCAGAAGATGCTTGCAGAAAGTGAAAAACTGTCTGAACATGTTAAAAAAAACTTTGCAACAGGAAATACTGACAAGTGAAAACTGAACATTTCTGCAACCTTTTATGAATCACGACAAAAACCCCAAATTCTCTATGTTCGCAAGCATTCGTTGCTTAGTGAGATACCAGCAAATGGGTTTACCGTCTCTTCTGGGCCTGCCTTTTGGCTGTGGTTATTCGGTTTCTCACAAAGTCTCTAATATTCTGTACAGTCCGTTGTGACAGCACAGGGTCTTCTGCCCGCTTACACTGGCTGCATTCAACTTTGGAGGCAAGTTTTCCTTTTTTTATGTGGCTTCCAAAATGTCGCATCACTGCAGCGACCTCGGCTTTGCTCCACATTTTCTTTGGCTGTCTCCTTCCCTCACTTTCTTGATCAGCATCGTCTTTTCCTGAGAGGACTGTAAGTAAACAAAACAAAAAATACATATATATATATATATATTTACAGATACTTGAACAATCAGAAGGTAAGTCTAACTAATGTCACAGATTATTTGTCAATTACAGTGGCTGCAACACAAAAACAGGAAGTAGATAGTACTCTCCACAGCCATTATTTATGGCCTAATGCAGGCTATTGTGTGGCTGCAGGATGGCAAAAGAAAAGACCATTACCGACTGCATCTAGTCTTAAGCAGTTACGTGACTTTATTTTATGTTTTTTTTTTTAGCTCATTTCATTGCTCAGGAGGCCTTACATCATTGCATATTTTCATAACATAATCCAAAGACCCTAAAGCTTGTCTTACCGCCAGTTGAAGGGACTGTGTCTCCTACTGTAGACGTCACATGTGACAGCTTATCTGGTAAAAACAAAAACGACGTGTGAAAATTGTCTCATCAACAAATACTGATACCGGGCGGCCTTTGTTGCCCCGTCTGCTGAGAGAAAATTTGTAAAGTAGACAGAGAACCTACCGTGGCCACCAGAGTTCTGTTCCTGCTCAAGGATCGTAGAGTCTGAGGCTGGATCCAGGTCTTTGCCATCTTCACAAAGTGGTCCTCCGACCTCTGTGTCGCTGCCCTCTGAGTCACTGCCATCATTATTTTCATTCTCACTGAATGATAAGTTATCTAGAAAAAGATAGTCATAAGAAAAGATCAGTGAGACATCAGACCCCAAGGCCTCAAGTTTTAGAATTGTTCTGCCAATTTAATAATGTACACACAATCTCTTAAATTCCTCCACCAAATACTAAATTTTGTATCAACACTGATGATAATCTAAAATTACTCCAAACTATCCTGGAGGGAGTTAGGGAGGCATACAGAACATTAAAAAAAAAGTTTTCTAGTCATAAATTTCAATGGCAAACATTTCCTCACATTTCAGCATAGGTGACCTTGTTGACTGATTAAACACCAACATTATGTTGTACTGTGTACAAGTTTAAAGCAGATAATGTGATGCTATTTAGATAAATACGTTGCATTTGCTATAGAAAAACTAGCTGTAAGCTGTAACAGATGCAAGATGGAAAGGATGCCACTCCTTAGGGGTGAGAGCGATAATTGTTTTTTTTTTATGCATCAATCGTTGTATAAAAAAAAATTCTGCTTCGATTCAGAGTTACCGGTATTAAAAATAGATTTTTAAAGTTTATATAAATTTTTTAAAAAAAACACTGTCATCTTCTGCATATTGCACTGGGAGAAGTTAAACATTTGTTACAGCAAACGCTGACACACTATTGTAAACCAGGTTGCCTTGCCACTTTAATAAAAGTCAGTGTGAAATATAAATCTTTGCTTTTCCTTGAGTTCTGCAATTGTTTTAAAAACGTACCAGTGGTTTACATTAGCTATGAAATGTAAGCAAATGTACTAATGATGCATCTAAAGCGAATCGAATCTTGAGGTACCCATATTTTCCCACCCCTGATAAACAGGACATCATCTGACATTCTGAACACTCACCTTCAATTTCAATTTCATCCAGAGATTTACCCTGTAGACCAGAAAGCTCTCCTTTTTCTATGGATAAGAGCAGTTTTGAGATCTTGGCCAACTGCATGGTTGGGACCGGCAACCTATAGAAATCCCTATGGACTCTGATATCATGCCCCAGGAAATCTGCAACCTGGTCAAGTTCATTTTTTTTCAAATTCAGTATCTGTGTGAGTGTGGCGACATGTTTTCTAAGTTGTGTAGATCTGAGGAGCTCTGGCTGTTTAGCTCCACACAGGCTTGCGTAAATACGCAAGCAATCACATCCTCTGTAGTATGTTAAAGTTTTGGGTCTTCCAAATAGAAAAATATTCTCATCTGGGACACCACACTCCTTCCTTTTATTGGTTAGAAGTGACAGCGCTTCTACCGTAGATGGTGCAAGAAGAACCACCACCTTTCGCTCTCTTTTCCCAACAAGTTCTACTCTGGTGAAATAGTTGCACAACCTTTGCTCGAGCTGAGAAAGACCCAAGGCAACATCTTTGTGCAGCTTTGTGCTGTCTCTCTCATTAAAACCTTTGCTGAGCATTTTTGAAACTTCTCCAGCGCGTCTCCGATTAAAAACAATTATTTGTGCTAAAGTAAGTTTCGCAAGCTCAGCATAGTTTTTCGGTGTTGCTTCCTCTACCAAGTTACTAACAGCACTGTCAGCAGTCTTCTGAAGGTACTGGTGAAGTACCTGGACATCCTCCGTAAAGGGCAGTGTTGGTGGCTTATTATACTTGGCACTGCTCAGTGTGCTCAGAGCTTTGTGGGAAATCAACTCACACCACTTGGAGGTATATAGTTTCCTAAATGTTTCAGTTTCCTTCACCAGTGTTGCATCTTCTGCCATTAGTGCACGACAATGAATGATGTCGCAGATTTTGTTTAGTGTGTGCCCCAATTTCAAAGCCAGGCTTGGTGTATGGTAGGAGAGGCTTTCTTCGTCAAATCCAGCAACTTGCTTCACTGCTTGAACAACTGTTTGAAAGTTTGAGGGCTTTATGGCTTCCTCCAGGCTGTGTACAGAGAAGTTTGCTCGCAGACATACCAGCAGTCGTCCCACTTCTCGGAGCTTTTGTCGAATATGTTCGTACTTTGTGGGATCTTGACCATGTTTATTGTACAGGGACTGGGCCAAATGAACAATAGATAGGTCATTTCGTACAGCAAGGCCAATCTCATCCGTCTTCATTGTGCTAAGAACCTTCCACATTCCACTCGAGAAGTGTTGACTGAATACGGTATCTTGGGCTGTAGCTAAACACAGAACTCTGGCTCTTCCAGCTTGTTTATCCAGATTGCAATTTTCTGGCCTTAAGGGACATCTTCGGACATGTCTCCACAGATCTTTGCGTACGTATAAGCCCTGGCAGTGCATACAATGCACAAAGTTTCCAGCCACTGCAGTAGATTTTGGCCTCCTTTTCACTTTTAATTGTCCATTTTCACCTTGGAGTATGGCAGTGTTATGTTGAAAGTTTCCTCTGTTTCGCATTTTTTCAAACAAAGTCTTGCGCTCCTGAGAGTGATCAGGGAGGTAAAATGCATATGCAACTTCTGGGTGAGACATGTGTACTTTCAGGTGGCGAGTCAGTCTGCTTTGTGGCTTACCACAAACAAAACAGTAATTTCTATTGGTCAAATTAAGATGTTCTAGAGATTTTTTATCTTTGTTCTTCACATGCTTATTTGATGAGTCTTTGCTAGAAATTTCTGAATCTGACGTTTCGCCAGCAATGACATCTGTGGGCAAACATTTTGATGTGCCAGCTTCATTTGGAAAATGTGTGTCCAAACTGTTAGAGTTGTTAGTGGGTAAGGCTGGTATTCCTTCCCTCTGTCGCACTTTAGACTGATTAGGCACCAAAGTCATGCTTGAATCTGAATCATCATCTGAATCAGGGACATATTCACTTCCAGAGTTCTGCTCCTCATCCGAGTCTAATATTTCATCGTCTCCTTGCTTCCGTCTGTAGCAGGACAGATGCCAGACTCTTGAACATGCTGTGAACAGAGTTAGAAAATGTTGGGTCAAACAAACAGTGCCAGTTACAGTTACAACATAACTTCTTTAAACAATTTTCTTCTCTGTACCAATCAGTGCTGTATTTTATATTGTGTAAGAAGAGTTGCCAGTAATTAAATCGTTACATCATGTCCACAATGCAGACAACTGTTCGGTTGCCATTTGCATCATTTGTTTGGTTTCTGGCTGTATCGTCTAAATTTGGACTCAAAGCAATGCTATCAATATATGGTTTACCTTTGCATCTGTATCCAGTCCATGTAAAAGAAGATATAGGTCCCAAGCATAGAACACACTTATCAAAGGCTGACAGTGTTGAGACCTCAAGAAGGTGTTTCCAACAGTCCTGGGGAGGGTAGGGGGTAATTTATTTAGAAAGTGTTGGCAAAATATTTATTAAGCATGTGGGATTGCTAGCAACAAAAAAAAAACTTAGATGAACAAATATGTACAAACTGACTTCAATTATCAAGCATCCAATGAAGTTTCTCAGAGCACAAAAATATTGCTGATGACTTGACATGCACAGGAAACAATTGTTGAACGTTAACTGTAATTGGACTTTAAATAACACTCATTAGAGATGAAGTAATTTACCTTTTGAGAACTGGTCTGTGGCTCAAGTTCTGGACTCAGGTCACCCTGGCACAAGGTCAATGTGGAGTCACTTGTCTCCATCATGTACTGAAAAAAAATACAGAGACAATACACACAGGTGTAATCAGACAGTTTGATTACTACAAATTCACTGAAGTTGCAGAAATATGCATGAGCGCCAAACTTTGACAGTTTTTAATTGCCAGATGGCGTTGAAATTCATTTAACAACCACGTATACCTGTTCAATATCTTCAACCTCTAAGGGTTGGGCTGACCTCTTTGTGTCGGAATGCTGCAAAAGAGACAGGAAGGAAACATTAAACATAGACAGACCTTCATAAAGACAACGCTTTACATCACATTGCTGATTCAGAGTGATGCAGGATCAAGAAACATTGAGTTTATGTTAGGTCATTTCAAAAACAACAGCCTACCAAGTATATTGATATACTGTATGTATAGTGATTCTAATCCACAGATAGGTGAAAGTGGGTGACTGTGAGACTTAAAGATACAATGAGGTTAAATGTCCCTCTAAACCATATGATTATGTGAACACACACACACACACAAGTAGGTGAGTGCGACTCCACTTCTATAGCAAATGCTTTCTCGGCAAAAGTCAGTGTATGCCAGTGTCAGTCTATGCCATACTTGGACACAACACACATTCAAACCTATGGATGAGGTTGTGACTTAAAACTTGAACATACTATCACGAAATGTGTCAGTCCAATACATAATAAATCTAGGTGATAACACACACACACACACTCGGTCTATTCAAAATATTATCAAGCCTTCAATAAGTTTTTCTGTACACTAAAATATTACTGGTGACTTGATTGAGCACTGCAAACAATTACTGTAGTTGGATGCTAAATGACACCCAATAGTGATAAAGTAATTTACCTTTTGAGAACTATTGTGCGGTGGACTCAGGTCATTCTGGCTCAAACTCATTGAGGAGTGCCTTGTCTCCATCATGGACTTAAAGAGAAAAATACAGAGGCAATACACACAGGTCCCATCAAACTGTTTGATTACAAATTTGTTTCAAGTTGCAGAAATATGCATGAGCAGTAAACTTTGACAGCTTTTAATTGCCAGATGGCATTGATATCCATTTAACAACCACATGTACCTGTTCAATATTTTCAACCTCTGAGGGTTGGGTTGACCTCTCTGCATCAGAATGCTGCAAAAGAGACAGGAAGTAAACATTAAACATAGACATACCTTCATTGAGACAACGCTTTACATTACGTTGCTGATTCAGAGTGATGCAGGATCAAGAAACACTGAGTTTATGTTAGGTCATTTAAACAACAGCCTACCAAGTATATTGATATACTGTATGTATAGTGATTCAACTCCACAGAAAGGTGACATTGGGTGACTGTGAGACTTAAAGATACAATGAGGTTAAATGTCCCTCTAAACCATGAGATTATGTGAACACACACACACAAGTAGGTGAGTGCGACTCAACTTCTACAGCAAATGCTTTCTCGACAAAAGTCAGCGTATGCCAGTGTCAGTCTATGCCATACTTGGACACAACACACATTCAAACCTATGGATGAGGTTGTGACTTAAAACTTGAACATACTATCACGAAATGTGTCAGTCCAATACACAATAAATCCAGGTGATAACACACGCACACACACACACACACTCGGTCTATTCAAAATATGATCAAGCCTAGAGCACTGCAAACAATTATTGTAGTTGGATGCTAAATGACAATCATTAGAGGAAAACGTAATTTACCTTTTGAGAACTGGTCTGTGGCTCAAATGCTGAAATCAGATCACCCTGGCTCAAACTCATTGAGGAGTGCCTTGTCTCCATCATGCACTGAAAGAGAAAAATACAGAGACATTACACACAGGTGCCATCAGACTGTTTTGTTTCAAGTTGCAGAAATATGCATGAGCGGTAAACTTTGACAGTTTTTAATTGCCAGATGGCATTGATATCCATTTGACAACCACATGTACCTGTTCAACATTTTCAACATCTGAGGTTTGGGCTGACCTCTCTGCGTCAGAATGCTGCAAAAGAGACAGGAAGGAAACATTAAACATAGACATACCTTCATTGAGACAACGCTTTACATTACGTTGCTGATTGAGAGTGATTCAGGATCAAGAAACACAGAGTTTATGTTAGGTCATTTAAAAAACAACAGCCTACCAAGTATATTGATATACTGTATGTATAGTGATTCAACTCCACAGAAAGGTGACATTGGTTGACTGTGAGACTTAAAGATACAATGAAGTTAAATGTACCTCTAAACCATGAGATTATGTGAACACACACACACAAGTAGGTGAGTGCGACTCAACTTCTACAGCAAATGTTTTCTCGGCAAAAGTCAGCGTATGCCAGTGTCAGTCTATGCCATACTTGGACAAAACACACATTCAAACCTATGGATGAGGTTGTGACTTAAAACTTGAACATACTATCACGAAATGTGTCAGTCCAATACACAATAAATTCAGGTGATAACACACACACACACACTCAGTCTATTCAAAATATTATCAAGCCTTCAATAAGTTTTTCTGTACACTAAAATATTACTGGTGACTTGATTGAGCACTGCAAACAATTATTGTAGTTGGATGCTAAATGACACCCATTAGTGATAAAGTAATTTACCTTTTGAGAACTATTCTGGCTCAAACTCATTGAGGAGTGCCTTGTCTCCATCATGGACTGAAAGAGAAAAATACAGAGACAATACGCACAGAAATGATGTTTGATTACAAATTCACTGAAAGTGCAGAAATATGCATACAGTTTTTAACTGCCAGATGGCGTTGAAATCTATTAAACAACTACATGTACCTGTTCAACTCCGGAGGGTTGGGCAGACTTCTCTGCGTCAGAATGCTGCAAAAGAGACAGGAAGGAAACAAACACAGACATGGATGAGTGGTAAACTGTCTGTTTTTTAAGAGTTAAAGGTGGCGCTAAAATCCAATTAACAATCCCGTTGTGTACTTTTAATAGGGTTGTCAAAAGTATCGATACTTTTCAAACACATCATATCCGGATACAATATCACTTTATCAATACTGCAGCATCAGCCGTGCACACTCCACTAGCATCACTGCCTCGGCAGATAGGCTCCCGCACCCAGGAGAGCCCACACTGCAACCTTGCTTGTTCAGTTATGTTTTACAGCTGCTTAGTATGGCCAGTGTGGTGGCAGGAGGGCTAAACGTGCCAGTTTTGGTGGACAAGAAAAAGCCAGATGCCTTGTTTTGTTATCAGCCGTTAGCTGGCTACCACGGTTAGACTTATGCTCAGTAAGTGACTGTTGTTTTATTATTATCCATTAGCCACGGCCTCACAGTTAGCTTAGTGTGCATTGCTGCTTCAAGTTGTGCCTCATTTTTAGTAAATTCAGGGCTCATATGCAAGCCATGAAGTGCACAGGAGCACATTGACATGCTTGTCTTTAAAAAAAACAAAAAAAAAAAACTTCCAACCACAAAGAAAATTCAGACCAGTGATACGACAGGCTCAGACAGTCATTCATAGAATAAAGTGGCATTTTTTAATATGGCATATTCTTTCATTTGTTTAAATTATTTATTTGCATGTGAAAAAGTGATTGTCCTATTTATTTTTGTTATTTTAGGATTAGTATATCTTTTGGTATGGTATTGAATGGTATTAAGTATCAAGTATTTTCCTGGGTATCGATATTGAGTTTGAAATTTTAGTATTGTGACAACCCTAACCTGTAAATAGCGTATGGACTGTAAAAGAGCACTAAAAGAGTGTACATGATTTACCTCTTGAAAAGGTTTCCGAGCATCTGTGGGCGCTGTAGATGTAGTTTCCTCTATGGTGAGCTTGGATGTGGATGTGTTTTGTTGGCCAGATTCCTGAGGTTTAAATTGACAAACATCATGAGTTTAATTCAGTCAATACTGATTTTCAGATCACTAACCACTCATCACATTCTGATATGATACCTTGCTTCTCCATGGCCAGTCAGAGTCGCCATAATTATATGTAATCTCCTCTCCTGTGTCAATGTCCCGTGTCGCAAATAAACACAGATGGGGCTTTCCTTGCACATTTAAATACTTCATTGTGGAATTTGGGTTGATGTGGTCATCATTGACCAGTCTTCCTAGTGACCCATCCTCTGTTGCTGCATCAACACTTCAAATAGAAAACCAATTATTAATATTATATAGTTAGAACTTGGTAGTGTTGATTCGGGTTTTGACTCAAAGCTAATGAATCTAAACAAATTATGGACTTTTAATATGGACTAATTAAATGGAGCATGGACTTAATACGCACCACCAAGTTCTTCCGTCAAAGCGAAACTCAAACATGAATGCTTTCATTTTGTCATGGTACAATCTCTGTCTCCTCTCACATTCTTGTTTGCTTAGAAGTGCACCACGATATTCTAGCAGGAAGTCTCCTTTTTCAAAAGAAGCACAAGCAAAGACCCCTCTCCCTAGTAATGACAAAAATAATAATGAAGTCAGGTGGAAGATTGACTTTTTAGTTAACTGTTATTGTGAGATGTATCTTACCTTTGAATTCACTGATGTATTTCACATCAAGTCCATGTTTGTCTCTTCCGGTATCGATATAAAGCATTGCTTCTTTTTTGGGATTCAAACACCTTCGCCTTGGCATGTTTTTCTTTAAATCAAGAGCCTCTGTACCCAAAGAAAAATTAAAGATTCGAAAAATGAAATGATTGTTATAAACAATAATATAAACATCTCATATTTTAAAATCAAAATAATCCTCACAAATCAAACTACAACGATCCAAAGTCTAATGCTTTTCAATAAGAGATGACGTCACCTCGGAATTGTCAATACGTGAAAATGCTCAAGCTCGCTCATTAATTAAGTAACAGATGGCTAAAGATAAATACAAACGTTAGAGAAAAGGGAGTGGATATTTTCCTGCTAGCGCTTTTTTTCCGGTGCATAATTCGTAGGCCTACTTGTAGTTCTTGCGCGACCCACGGCAAGATAGCTGTTAAAGGCGAGACCGACAACTCTTCTGCTGGCGCTATTTTGCCGGCGCAGAATTGGTACTTGTAGTTCTCTCGCGTTTCACAGCAAAATATAGTGCTAAGAGGCTACCGGCAACTCTCCTGCTAGCGCTATTTTGCCGACACAGAATTCAAACTTGTATAGTTCTCGCGCAGTTCACGGCAAAATAACGCTAAGTGAGCTTTTAAAACACGGCAAAATATCCGCTTCGTAAAGAAAATTAATCCATCCATCCTTGATCCCAACCGCCTGTCCTAATATGAGATAATTATTATGGTGGAACAACCGTCACGAACGTGTTTAAATGAGATATCTGAATAACCAGCAACAACAAACGAGGCATCTGCGTCAACGAATTAAAAAGGTTCCATTTTCTATCATGAAACCTTTTTAAAACAGCGTAAAAAGTTGCCCTGCCTTGATGAAATTACCTCACCGCAACAAAAATAACCGTGTTCTCATTAAATTGGGTGTATTTACCATGAATATATGCTTGTTACTTACCGTGCAGTTAGTTCTGCGTTGTGTTTGTCTGCATCCCACGTTGACGCGTGTGGCTTTCGCGGGAGATCCGGTATACCTCACGCCCACATTACACGTCATGCCACCGCCCCCTTTGTGTGTACTTTTGTGTGTGTGTGTGAAAGTGCAATAATAAAAAACGGCCAGTAGGATGTCATACACACACACAAAATCTCAGACGAGGGGATTACACTGACAGATCAAAAAATCATATTTATAAGATATTTAGAAATGAATTCATGCATAATTATTGTCCTAGCTGAGTAGTAGGCCCACATTTTTCTCTTTTTACAGAAAAAAACGTTTTTATAGACCCTAAAAAATTAAAAAACAAGTCTTGAATTAGGCCGACACTGCCTGTGTCGCTCTAAACACAAGTGTCAACTTTTCCCAGGTCAAATGTCAGATCATTTGTCGGTCTAAACCACATTAACAAACGCACACACACACACACGCACACACGCACACACGCACACACACACACACACACACACACACACACACACACACACACACAAGAGAGTAATGATGATGAAATGTTGACTAGGCAAGACTGCCTAATGAACAATACTGAGCTCTCAAGAAAAGAAAAGACAAAAAAAGTCATCCAGACCACATTGACAAGAAAGTAAAGTAATTTTTCTATTGTCAAAAAACTTCGCCATTGGTGTATACTTGCATTTGTTGTACCAATTTGGCTGTCCAATCTAAATTCTTCTTAACATGATTGATATTTATTTACATTTATTTTATTTTTTGAATCTCATTTTTTATTTTTGTATTTATACTTTTATTTATTTAGGGATATATATATATATATATATATATATATATATATATTGTTGTCCAAATCGGTTTTGGTTACACCCCTATTCATTCCACAATTATGTTTTACTTTTGCTTTTATTTGGCCATGTATTGTATTGTTTTTTTGTGATGCCACCAGATAATGGTACTGGACGAAAGTTGTGACAACAAACATAGAGCGCGAAATCTATATTTCTTTTTCCTAGCTGCTATTACTATTTGGCTAGAGGGACAAAAAGTCAACAGTAATAATAAAAGAAGAGTGGAATGGCAACATGAGTTGTGTTTAGTTTATGGAAAGCAACTCAATTGCAAAAGCACAAGCAGTAATCTCCCTCTGCATATTCCTGACCTTTTAAAACACATTCCCAAATCTTGTACAAAGTCTTCTCTGAAGACTTATAGCTAATACAGTTGCAAAGGGGAAATTATTTTTTTAGTCTCTCTTGTTATATTGGGTTGTTATGATACTTTCGGGGATACAGAGTGTTGACGCTACCTTTATTGTTGAGACATGTACAGTATTTATATGTTGTACCTAATTCAGTAGGCCAAACAACCACACCAGACTGCAATTGATAGTATAATATGCAACAGTAAATTACCTTCTTTGCTTTTGAGAGAACTCCGATTAGAAGACGTATCTTCATTGGCCAGGACACAGTAAACCTCCCGAGACTGAATGCCACCTCCACACAAGCCAGTTTGATTTCCTCTACGACGGTCCTGTTGGCTCAGCAACATGTCCACCCTGCATTCTGTCCACTCAGTGGTCTTCCAGGTGTAACTGGTGGACAGATGTGGATCGGAGATGTTATAGTGATTGCTAGAACTATACAAGGTTATTTTAGTTAATTAAAACTAACAAAATAACTAAAACTAATATTCAAAAATCATTTTCGTTAACGAAATATAATAAAAAACAAAATTGCTTTCTTAAATACGAAAACTAACTGAAACTACATTTTACATTTACAAAACAAACTAAAAATAACTATAGTTTTAGTGAAAATGTCTTTAGTTTTCGTCTTGGTGATTAATACATGAACCTCTGGGGTTGATTTAAAATGTGATTTAAGTATATTTATTTCTATGTTAACCAGAATAAGGATCTTTGAAAGTATGTTGCACAGAAGTGACATCATCTAACAGCAGCCAATAGAAAAGTACCTTCAGATGACATCGCTCCTAGGTAACAAAATTCACCTGGAACACAACGCTAGGAAAGAAGTGTTTTTTTTTGTTTTCATTTTACCATGGTATTTACTAAATATTGCACACAAGTAATACACAACATATAAAAAAGAAAAGAAAACCAATACTAAAACTAACTAAAATTAGAGAATTTGTAGAATTAAATGCTGATGGCTGATGATGATGTGTTATGGTCAATTCCATGAGAATTAACATGGAATTATAATTTTTTTTGTTAACCATATCTTCAACTACTTCATTGTGTTCAGTGATTGGATTAGAAAGATAAAGTTGATCAAATGATGCTTAATTTACAAATACTGTATACAGTTAACCCCAAAATAATTCATACGCTAGTGTTAAAGATTTTTCTTGGATAGATAGATAAAAACTATAACTATAAAAAATTCTGAATTATTACCCGTAATATCCCTAATTGGCTCAGACTTAGAGTCTGTATCACCACTGAGATTTATTGTCTATGAAATTCCAATACGGCTTTTTGTTATAATCTTGGCAAACAGATGTGATAACAAACAAATCAATGCTAGAAAAAAACACAACAGACTACGACTACAGTATAAAGCACAATAAAGCACAAGCTTTGGCCAAGGCTAATCATCAATGTCTTGCAAATGGCTAAATTTAGTAGATGCATTTTACTGAAAAATCAAGGGGAAAAAATGAAACTGCAAAACAAACACATAGCAGTAAAAGCATTGGCAGAGGTCGAGCTTGTGCCAAAAAAGCCACCATTTGATTTGTATTTGTTGTTTTATAATGACCAAATTTAACTAGAATGCCACTCAGTAGAGCACAGGTGTCCAACAAGACAGAACGGTAAACAGAAGTGAAAACAGATGAGTTAAGCGCCATATTGATTTTGTTCTCTTAATTTTGGTGCATTTGTATGGAGGATCAAAACTGCCAAATTAAATAAAAATAAATAAATGACTAAATACATAAATAAATAAATACAAGTGAAAATAAAAACTGATATAAAAAATTTTTTTCCAACATTAAATACAAAAAATAAATATAAATGGAAATAAAAACAACTATATATATATATATATATATATCCCTAAATAAATACAGAAATAAAAACTGAGATTCCAAATACAAAAATAAATATAGAAATAAATGTCAAAATAAATACAAAAACAAATATATAAATAGAAATAAATATCAATCAATAAATAAAAATGCTCTGCTCTCACATTCATTTAATTCATGCTGCAGACGTTCTGTCAGGTCAAATGAGGGGGCAGTCCTGCAGTTTTGGTCCTCCATACGTTTGAGCAAATCTGGCAACTTACACGATGCAGGGCGGCATTGATTCCCCCTGAGGACTGCATGGCTGGGTCATCTCCAGTTCGGGACACTCGGCCCCTCCTCCAATGGGGAACTGACTGACTTTTCGTGTGCGGGTCTGCTCAGCCTTGGGCGCATTGGGGTCATAGCACTCCTTAGAGCAAGCTGACCATTCAGACCAGCCGGTCACATCACAGTCTTTAATTACGACGCACGCTTGGTAGGTCACTGGCAGCGATTCATGAGAGCACAGGCTAGAAATGACAGAAGCAAAGCAGTATCGTAAGGCATTGGTTATTTGTGCTTGAACAAGTAGATAGGTTCAAATAAACAAATTATCACAATAACCTGTTGGATGTGGTCTCCACTTTCACACTTTGCTTCCTGGTACATTGTCTCATTAGATGTGTAAACATATAGCCAGAATTTACTAGGCTGTCACAGAACTAAACGAAGCAGGACATGCCAATGTTGCGTTCACACAGCAGTGCCAGCTTGCCCCTTTACAATAAATATGAGTGTGGCACTGTCAATATGACAACAGTAATTGCACTCTCTTTGAATTTTGAGAGTTAAGATGGACACTTCCTGGGTTAACTTTAACCCCCTATTCCATATTGGTCCAACAGCCAGTAAGCTGGTCAAAAGGTCAACAAAACTCTTAAAAGGCCAGGGTGTAAATGGGCTAATGATGGATACTTTCAGACATGGCAATGCTCTCGCATCATGCTTCCCTAACCATAACCACCACAAACTGTTTTCTACTGTACATAAAATAATTGCACTAAGACCTATTTAATAAAAATATGAGGCCTAAATAAAGAGCTTCACATCCAACATATCCCCCAAAATGTAAATGTAAAAATGTAATCAAATCCACTCAATCGTCAACATTGTCAACAATCAATTAATCAACTAACATTTAAAAGTGCAAAAAGAAATACAATCTAGTTATACAATGCAAAATACCTCCTTAGGGACACTTGGCAAATGACAAATTATTGTACGCAACTTTAATTGTCTCCTATGCTACTTTCTTGAAAGGAACTCCGATTGTAATGACAAGTTTGTTCCATATTTGTCATGTTTCGGTTTTGTATGGGTTAGGGTTTTATTTTATTTTGGTGTGTTTGTTGTGTTTGTCTTGTGTTCCTGTGTGTTTCCCCTATCTCGTTATGTCTGATTACGTCCACCTGTGTACCTGTTCCCTTACCAGTGTGTTTGACCAATCAGTGCCCTCTTCCTATAGTGTTCCCCAGGTGTGTCTCATTAGTGTTAGTGTATTTAGTCTGTTGTGTATGTCTAGTCGGTGTGTGGGATAATTGTCTATGTCAGCTGTCAGTGTCGCAGTTTGTCTGGAAGCAGTGCGGGTGTTTTTTTTTTTGTTTAAGCCAAGCCCGAGTTCATGCAAGTCATCTTTGTTTCAGTCTAGTCACCCTCGTCTTTGTTTAGTTGTCTTAGTTCCCGTCCAGTTCTCCACGTCACCATTTCGTTTCTCTTTGTCTCAGTCTGGCCCCCCTTCGTTGTCTCATCATTCTTGTCACTGTCCTGTAGCTCACATCACCTTATAGTTCTCCACGTTCCTGCAAAGTTCTCCATGTTCCTGCAAAGTTCTCAACATTCTACCAACTACAGTCAAGTCAGCCCCCTCTCACTCAGTCCAGTCATGGCAGCCAGCCCCCTCTCGCTTAGTCCATTCATGGCAGCCAGCCCCCACTCGCTCAGTCCAGTCATGGCAGTTAGCCCCCACTCGCTCAGTCCAGTCATGGCAGCCAGTCCCCTCTCGCTCAGTCCAGTCATGGCAGCCAGACCCCTCTCACTTAGTCCATTCATGGCAGCCAGCCCCCACTCGCTCAGTCCAGTCATGGCAGCCAGCCCCCTCTCGCTCAGTCCAGTCATGGCAGCCAGCCCCCTCTCGCTCAGTCCAGTCATGGCGGCCAGTCTCCCCTCACTCAGTCCAGTCTTGGCGGCCAGTCTCCTCAAGCCCAGTCCAGTCACGCCATGTCCAGTCTTTGTCCCCACACCCAGTCCAGTCACGTCTTCTCCAGTCCTCGTTCTCTCACCGGTCTCCACAAGTTTTAATAAAGCTTCTCACTTTGTTCACAATTCTTGTCTCCTCCAGTCTATGTCTCCCCGCATTTGGGTCCACCCTCTCCAACGCACCCCTTATCATGAGAATATTATTTATTTGGTTGTAACTAAAATAACTATGAGATTCATTTTTCAAAAATAATTTCCAGTTTAATACATTTTATTTACGTCCAGGCTTGGGGAGTAACGGAATACATGTGCCGGCGTTCCGTAATCAGAATACATTTTTTTTTACTGTATTTCGTTACAGTACAGGAAAATTGCGAATTGAGAAAAAATTTGATTATTTTGAGAGCGAGAGAGACCGCGGTATTTACTGTTTGGAACTTACTCGGCTTGCTAAAGGACCAAAAGTTTGAGCTGAGAATCCAGTGGCATGCTACGTGCTGCAGCTTCTTGCTAGCCCGCTAGCCTATAACCATAATGTGAGTTACACCTTCCAAACAAATCTTCCTCCTTTTAAACATCATGCCAATATATACACGGCTAAACTAGTGACTGGGATTAAAGTTAATTTTGCTGTTGATGTCACGCATCGTCATCCTCATTATTAGTGCGTGCATGTGGGTGCATGAGTCGATCTATCTATCTATCTATCTATCCATCTATCTAAACTGTGATGTGTGGTTGCTTTCAGTGACAGTTCGAAAACAGGATATAGCCTTCAATCAATCAATCAATCAATCAACCTATCTATAGCCTACATGCTTTTTAATGGATGTCAATTACACAAGGATTTTTGCTATTTGTAGGCTGCCCGGGTTCCTATCACCCGCAAATAGCAGGGACACATTGTATAGAATATATATTGTGGCGATATTTATTTTTATTTAGTCTTCATGAGCATACTCTGTATTGTAGTAATCCTAAAGTAATCAAGTTACATTACTTTAATATTATGGTACTTGGATTACGTTACTAACTACATTTTATAAGCATTCCCATTAGTAACATTCCCAACCCTGTTTACGTTGCAACACCACGTGCGTAGTGATGTAGAATGACGGCTGGCTCTCTGCCGAACAATGTGAAACGCGTATAAAAAAAGCAAGTTAAGCCTCAGTAGCGTTCCTAAAGGGACGATCAAAACTCTTGAAGGTGTCTTGTGAATGACAAGAGCACAGTGACTCTCCCGATCGCATGTTGTTTCTTTAGGAATGCTAGGAGCTTTTTTTATTCGTGTTTCACATTGCTCGGCAGAGAGCCAGCCGCCATTCTACGTCACTACTCATGAATGCTTTGCTACGTAAATAATAATGGCGGCGTACGTCCAAATAAAGTTTCTACAAAATGTATCAAACTGGAAATTATTTTTGAAAATTGAATCTCATAGTTATGTTAGTAACAACCAAATAAATAATACAGAGCAAACTTGTCATTACAATTGGGGTTCCTTTTAAAACATGACCGTAGATGAGAAGAATGCAGTTGCATGTATGTGTTGAACACTTCTTTTCCTTTCGGCTTGCACCGTTAGGGGTCACGACAGCATGTCATCCTTTTCCATCGGAATCTATTTTCAGCATCTTCCTTACTAACACAAACTCATGTCTTCCCTCACTATATCAATCAACTTTGTTTTCCTCTTGCTCTATTTCCCGGCAACTCCATCCTCATGTTCAACACAAATAACACTTGTCGACTGAAACACACAACTGAAAAATGAAGGCAGTAAAAAAATATGTGAATACATTAAAAGAAGAAACAGAATTCTATGATTCAATTAAGATGTGAGTAGATTGCTGTGATGTATAGATTAGCCTGTTGAAGCAATATAGTGCATCGTAACCAAATGTGATGTACAACATTTCAAAGGAGTTAATTTCAAACCAATGATCCACATTTGTCTGCTCCACAGCACCACAACCTTTGTTTGCTGACAGGATTAATGTGGAGTTGAAATAATGTTTGTTTTCTCTATTTTGTAGACACTTAGGTGCTATTCTGGACTAATAGCTTCCTGCATTCGTTTTTGTCTCAACACTTAAACTCTTCCGAACCTTTGCCACTGAATATGTTCTGTGGCTCTTTGGCTTGCACCAATTGCTCTTTTAAGGGTTTATTTAATTTCTCTTTTGAGCGCGTACAGTTATCCTGCACAGATTGATGTTCATTCTCTCTGTGTAATTGTGCTATAATAGGAGGCCCCGGGGACGACCCAGGACACGCTGGAGAGATTACGTCTCTCGGCTGGCCTGGGAACGCCTTGGGATCCCGTTGGAGGAGCTGGCTGAAGTGGCTGGGGAGAGAGAAGTCTGGGCTTCCCTGCTAAAGCTGCTGCCCCTGCGACCCGACCCCGGATAAGCGGTAGATGATGTATGCGCTTCCGTCTTAAATATTATCCAAATTATTGCGAGCTTCGTTCGAATATTTTTTAGAATACTCATAAATTTGGGGGACAATCAGTCATGGTTTTCATTCATAATGCCACCTTAAGGATGTGGATTGGATTGGCTGTGTCGCACTCCTCTCCAGTCACTTCTAAAGATGTCTTCTTCGTCCCTTTCTTTCTCCAAGGAAGAATATGAAAAACCGGACTCAGTGATATCTAAATTATGTCAATATATTTGACGGCACCTCATTTTTATAGCACACACTATATAAATAATAAGTCCAAAAGGAACAGCGGTTGCTTGCACGCAAACGCGTTATGGGCGATGACTGACTGGGCAAAGATGTCCAATAGTTACATCTTCTAATAAAAATAAATGAAAAATAATCATTTTAATATGTTTTGTGGAACAAATTGACTCAAATTTTACGTTAAGTCGCGCGTTGTCTCAAATGTCGCTTTTACATCGCAAACATATCATAGATATGTTGCAAAATGACAGCGCCGACAACCTCATATTTTGCTAATTCAACATTTGCAGCGTTGGGCAATGTTCGCAGTTCAGTGTGAGAGGGGCTTAAATGCTATCTTAGTTGACAGTTCAACAGCGCTAAACAAGTTAAAGCACTCACTATTATCTCTATCTAGACTATTGTCTCGACAGCTATTGGAAGCTGGCTGTACTCTTTACCAAGCGCTGGTCACACATTGTAACATGGGAAATATATCGCTAGAAAGCTCAGTTTGCATTGTCTGACCGGCGAGTGGCAACCGCAGTGAATAGATACATTTCCCATGATTTTTACATGTGAAAGCAGGAAGCAGTTCTCGTTCCAATCAATGCCTATTGCCTACTACCGACTAGATACAGATACAGATAAGAGTGAGAAAACAAACAGGAATTTTTAAGTAAATAGGAAGGAACATAACAGTTAAATTCCCTTTTAAGGGGTTTATCGTACACATTGCTGTGACAATTGTGTGATTGACATACACACGCAAAAAACAACAACTAAAAAACGGGATGCCGGGATAGGAACCTGCGTAATAACGAGACAAAACAATGAGGTTGGCAAAATCCACCGAGATGAGGGACCTTCAAAACAGGACCGTCTCGGACAAAATGGGACATCTGGTCACCCTAGTTTACTCCCTCCCACCCTTTATGAAAGGAAATTACCCATAACCCTTTAAGGCAGCAATATGTGAAGCAACAGGCCACAGATGATTTTTGTACTGACTCTACGCAAAGGCGCGTGAAAGTACAGAAGCAAACATAAACACCTATAGAGAATATGCAATGGATCACAAGTAAAATTACTATTATGCTACTAAATAACAACAGATAATGGTAATATTAGACAACATCATCAATAATTTTTGTAGCCCATAATTTATGCCATCAAAAATAAAATGTGAACCTTTTTGTGTTTGAATAGGAAATTAATAGGAGTCATCTGCCTCTTATTAAGCCTCGTATCATCTTAGAATAGTAATGTGTCTATTGGGGATGAATATAAGAAAATAAATAGTTAAGTTTGGAAAGCATCATCATTTTGACGTTAGATTATGACACACATTATTTGCTTGAAGTTTGATGACAAATAATATCTTCTGACCTTGTCATTAATTCATAAGGAAATATATTGTGTACATCTTGATTTTCAAAGGGAGTAATTGTCATTGCTCAGTGGCCTCTATTAAAGCTGAATAAGTACTGTCAGACAGAACGAGGCCATTTCACCTCCTAACAAAGACCACATGGATATTGAACTCAAAAAGGACTACAGTACTACGGAATGTTTATGTATGGATGGATATTATAGGATGTTTTGTGTATCAATGAATACTAGATCAAACATATTGTTGTTTAAATCATTTAGACCTGCCTGATGATGTCATAAATGGAATACAATCATAGAATAAGAATAAGAAAATGCAACAGTACAGTAAGTAATATAAGGAATGTGGGAGTTATATTCCACAAGAATTAAAGCATGATTGCCTTCATGGCGTGTCTTCAAGAACTCGGAAATAGCAGCATTTAAGGTAGGCACCATAACATTGATACTCAATACAACCCTTCAACAGGAACAAACAATAAAATGCTTAATGGTTTATAACACCATCATATCTCTCTCTTCATCATGTTTGATGTAACAACGCACCAGATATAGTATCTTAGATTCCTAGACAGCAACAACAAAAATGCATTGTATGCATTTGTAATGGTACCTTATTACCCAAGGTAAAGTAAGGAGTGTCAGCTGTTTGGCCTCCGAAGCTCATTTGAAAGTCCCATTAGAGAATTTCAGACTAATTTGAGAGTTTGGCACGAATAACTAATTGACCAAAAGAGACGCAGTGTATTATTTAGTCCCATCTAGTCGTGAACTAATATAATGTAGCGATTTTGGATCATGCACACAATGGCGCCTAAGATAGACCACGCATCACAAACCCACCACCAATTACTACTGTAAGAGGATTTACTTTTACATTGATGTATTTTTGCATAGACCTGTTTTGTTTCTTATTTGGGGAACAAATGTGAATATGATGTATTGACAGAAGAATAATTATATTACAGTCATTCGGGATGGGATCGAGGGTACTGATTATTGAATAAAGTTTGCTGTGGAGCTATTCCCTCTCCATGTACTGCTCTTTCACCACAAGCTTACGTGGAACTTTAACACTCACTACCTCCTGAAAATAGAGTGTTACAATGGTGCAGTCGTTTGTGGACTTTCAGCAGTTTGTGAAGTTGAACTTTTGCTCTGACCAAGAACCTAATGCTAAGCTAGCAGCACCCGACGAAAACTAGTGGTGGATACTGTACTTTCTCAACAATGAAGGAAGGACAACAGGTCGTTGTTTTTGTTTTGTTCGGAAGGAGAAGGACCACTCTTATCAGCTAATGGAAGTAGACACATTAGACTGTATTCTCGAAATTTCAGCTATGGCAAGAATTTTTGGAACAAGCTGCCCTTTCAGTCAAATTGAGTAGATGCCACAGACTACTGCCAACTTCCGTAAGTCAGACACCTACACTGTTTCCGGTTACTGTCCCAATATTTGCACTTCCACCCTTGTGCCCCTCAATTGCGCGTTCCCGTTAATGGGTGCAAGTGTGTAGGGTGTGACACCCTGTGTGTGTGTGCGTGTGTGTTTGTGGGTGTGTGTGCGTGCGTGTGCGCGTGCGTGCGTGTGTAGGGTGTCTCAGTTCAATTTAGACTTATATACCCACGTCAACAACACATTTGATTAAAAAGTGCAGGCCCACACACCTCTCACACATCTAACCAAACTAAAGCAATGAACCCTACATGAGAAACAACATTGGTGTAAGTATGAAAAAACTCTCACTATTTAGAAAAAAATACTCAGAGAACACAAAGTCAATATAGGTTGACCATCTGCCTCGGTGGATTGAGATAAAATGGAGATACGATTATAATTGAGGGAAGGAATGAGAAAACAATACAAATGTAGCACAAGACCTGAAAAACAATATTACATTATTATGCCATTATAGAATAAGTTATATAATTTATGTAGAATAAATCTGTTTTACCTTAGCGCTTCAACACTTCCACTCTTATGCACACAGGTGACTTCTCTTGTCTGGTAGCCAATTTGCAAATCCCAAAACTTTCCTCCAGGGCGGTTCTGACGGTTCCTGTTGCGTTTCTTTTTGATGAGCTCTCGGGTCTCAGGATCCTTTATCTTGCCCCTTTCCCTCAACTTCTCTTGGACTTTCTCACGGATTTTCTCTCGTTTTTCTTTGTTTTTAGCCTTTCTCTGTCGTTTGGGCCGGTCTGCCTGATGGGATGGTCTGTCAGGTTTTCTGGTCACCTTACCTAATTTCCTGTTGGACTTTTGCGGTTTGTCTCCCTCTCTGGAAAGTTCGTCACTCTGGATGGACCTCTTGTCTTCCTCTTTGGACTGTTTGTCACCCTCTCTGCTCTGTTTGCCCTTTCTAGATTGTTTTTTCCCCTCATTTTGGGGGGCTTTACCGCTTTTTTTGGATTGTGGGTCTCTCTCAATGGTTGGTTTGTCAGCTTGTCTGGCCTGTCTTGAGATCAGCACAGAGCAGGGACCCCAGTATCCGACCCGCAGACTGTATAGACTCTCATCCCCCTCGCACGGACCTGGCTGGCATGTCTGAAACTCTGTCAGGTTTAAACAGGCTGCCCCATCAAATAATGGTGGAGCAAGAACGATGCGAATTCTGTTCTGCAAGCCCATCCCACAAGTCTTAGAGCAAGGTGTCCATGGACTGAACTCCGACAACACACAGTCCCGAGGACAGGGAATGAGACAGGCCTGCTCCAGACGGGGTTTGGGTTCAAAGTATTCACAGATTGCGTCCTCTGCTGGCTCACCATTCACTTTCTGGACACAGCCCACCTCACGGGTCTGTATACCCTCCTCGCCCCTAGTGCACACAGTGGGCCGTTGCACCCCAACACTGCGCATTGACACAGGAAAACATTGGTTCCACGCACCCAGTTGCCAGTCGTAAAGGTCTTTGTGCCAATCACACACTCTGAAGCAGTTTTGTTGGTTGTTCGGCCGTTCTGCCTGGTTGCAGTTCGTTTGTAGAGTGGTCCAACCTTCGGCGTGAGCGCACCATACCGCTCTGCTCTGGCTGCCTCCTGGGCCACACTCACTGCCCATGCATCGACCCCATGGACCTAAAGGAGGACAGAAAAAGTCAGAAATGTGTCCGGTTGGTTTGCATGGGTTGCTTGTTTTTCTTTCTTTCTTTCTTTCTTTGTATTTTTATGAGCACTTACAAACCATTCCGGATCCTTTTATTGAAGCAATTATTTTTGGTTCCAATACACAAATTATAACTAGCCAAATTCTTCACCAATTTTGACACAAATTGGTTTGTTAGAAACATCAGAAATGGGTGTAATTTTATAATCAATGCATTAATAACAAGACCAAAATGCTAATTCAAAAGAGACATAGCATAAAACAGCAGCAACAATGAACTCATATTAAAGATTGTTTTGTTTTTTCTTGCTATAACATTGTTGAACAGTGTGGAATTGACAAAAGCATAATTAAAAGTTTCGAAAACAAGTGTTTCAATGAAGGTCAAAGGGTGAAATATAAGCTAATCTTTTCTTTTGGGTTCATATTTTTATATACAACACCAGAATGCTAGTGCTAGTACCTCACCCAAATCAGTCACTTTCAATGTTATTGCCTTTTCCACGGTTTTATGAGAATGCTATTAATGCTAATGATAAACATCAGCCAAACATTCCATCACAAAGCCTTTGTTAGGAAGTGTAGCACAGGCAGAGATGAATAAAGCAATCAATGCAAAAGCAGCAAGGAATCTAATTATGTGAGGAATTGCATGCATACAGAATAACTAATTAGCTGTTACAATGTCAGGATCCTTAGTAACAACGCACACTAATAAAATGTTCATGTTTTATGTATTGTAATGTGGATTTTGTGGAAATAATATCCATCCATCCATCCATCCATCATCTACCGCTTATCCAGGGTCGGGTCGCGGGGCAGCAGCTTTAGCAGGGAAGCCCAGACTTCCCTCTCCCCAGCCACTTCAGCCAGCTCCTCCGACGAGATCCCAAGGCGTTCCCAGGCAGAGCCTAGAGATGTAGTCTCTCCAGCGTGTCCTGGGTCGTCCCCGGGGCCTCCTGCCGGTGGGACATGCCCGGAATACCTCCCCAGGGACTCGTCCAGGAGGCATCCGAATCAGATGCCCAAGCCACCTCAACTGGTTCCTCTCAACGCGGAGGAGTAGCGGCTCGACACTGAGTCCCTCCCGGATGACCGAGCTTCTCACCCTATCTCTAAAGGAGAGCCCGGCTACCCTGCGGAGGAAACTCATTTTGTTCGCTTGTATCCGGGATCTTGTTGTTTCGGTCACGACCCACAGCCCATGACCATAGGTGAGGGCAGGAACGTAGATCGACCGGTAAATCGAGAGCTTTGCCTTTCGGCTCAGCTCCTTTACCACAACGGATCGATTCAGAGTCCGCATCACTGCAGACGCTGCACCGATCCGCCTTTCAATCTCCCGCTCCAACCTACCCTCACTCGTGAACAAGACCGCAAGATACTTGAACTCCTCCACTTGGGGCAGGATCTCATCCCCGACCCGGAGAGGGCACTCCACCCTTTTCCGACCGAGGACCATGGTCTCGGATTTTGAGGTGCTGATATTCATCCCAACCGCTTCACACTCGGCCGCGAACCGCTCCAGTGAGAGCTGGAGATCACGGTTTGAAGAAGCCAGCAGCACCACATCATCTGCAAAAAGCAGCGATGCAATGTTGAGGCCACCAAACTGGACCCCCTCAACGCCTCGGCTGCGCCTAGAAATTCTGTCCATAAAAGTTATGAACAGAATCGGTGAAAAAAGAGCAACCTTGGCGGAGTCCAACCCTCACAGGAAACAAATTCGACTTACTGCCGGCAATGCGGACCAAACTCTGACATCGGTCGCACAGGGACCGAATAGCCCGTATCAGGGGGCTCGGTACCCCATACTCCCGAAGCACCCCCCACAGGACTCTCCGAGGAACACGGTCAAACGCCTTCTATATATTGTAATTACTTTTATGTACCTTGTAGGAACATTTTGTACAGGCACGGACTGGGCTCCAAATTCAGCCCGGGAATTTGAGTTGGAGAAGCCCTCGATGTGGACGAAACAAATGTCTTTTTTTCCCCTCCTGCCGTGTTCCAACGTTCCAAATACACAATAAGCGGTGACAGTGAATTTAGGTCTCATCATTTTTGTGGTACAAACTGAAGAGAATCTTATGACGTTGACCTTCAAAGCATTTTGGGATGCTATGTTGATGCCTGTCATACTAAACTTGGTATAAAAATGTTAACGTTGCACTGCCACTAAATAAAACAAAATAAAAACACAGAAAAAAATCATAAATGGGTTATTAAGAAGCTCAGTAAACAAAATCCAGAAACTTTATGTAACCAAGTGGTGCAGATATCCATGCAAAAATAAGTAAGGCACACTCCATCTAAAGGTGAAAATGTAAAATAAATGAATAAATAAAATTCTTGTGCAGTTGAATGGAATAGTTGCTAAGTTTTATCAAAGGCAGTCAAATCACATACATGCATAGTACAAATTATAATGACAAATATAAAAAAAAATCCATATCCTGTCAATTTACAGAATGTTAATCAGATAACCATAACAAAATCTTCAAAACTGAACATGCAATGAACAAAGCATACAACAATTAACCAGTAACAGGAGTACTCAATAAAAGAGGAAACGAAAAAGCAGCAGCTTTATCAAATCAAAAATATTGAGACAAAAAAACATCCATAGCCCATCCTCAGTAGCTCAAAAAAATTGCTGACTCACAGTTCACCACTCCAATGAGCCTCTCATGGTTCACATCAGTGACGTATCTTTTTATTATCACAGCACACTGGTCTGTGGAGGTAATATCTTGTGTGAATGGTGTCAATCTGCACATAAAACATTCCTGCCTTCCTTACTTCTTTGGAAACCGGTTCTTTTATTAATCTACTGAACATGTCTATGACTTTGCTGACATATGTATAGGAGAACAACGTAACAAGTGATTGTCTGCCTTTAGTCCCGGCCTCATGTTGGCTTTTGCTTTTCTGTATGCATTCATTAACATGCTCTTTGAAAGTCACATCAAATTTGGCTTCTTGGCTTAGCTATCACAATACTGGACTCTGCCTCTGTCTCTGGTGACAGGAATGTTAGATCTGTATGAGCAAAAACATTGTAGACCTAATTAATGACATTAAAAAGGAACATATACATCTAATTCATTAGGCCATTAAATTCGGGTTTTATTGTGCATAAACATAAAATTATTGTGTAACATTTAATTCTACGCATTATACAGGACAATTGCCCAACAGCCCAACACAATCTGTACAAGTCTCCTTACTAAGTAGCTCCTGCTTCATTTGGTTCCTTCTCCTCCACCTCCTTCAATGAGGCCAACACACGTTCCCCCTCCTCCTACTCCTCACCACCATGACTGGAGTCACCCAGTCCTTCAATACTTCTTCCACTAGTGGCCTTAACAGCTGATGTTTCTGCTGCCAATGATAAATGTTCATACAGTATAATTAGAGATGGGACGTTTGACACTGAGACACCGGAGCATGTGTCAGCCGAGTGAGACAGACTGCTCGAAACAATGTATCAAAAGCCCCGATCAAACCTCCGTGATCACGTGCTGATGACGTATGCGGCTTTATGCGCGCTAATGAGATACCGGAAATTACGTAACTGATTCAAACCTTTTGGCGCGGTGTCAGCTGTCAAAAGGAGACACCAAACGAACACAATAGAGCAAATATTGTTCTTGAATAAGAACTTGTAAAACAAAAACAAAAAAAAAGTTAGGCACAAGCACAATTCCCTCATGTACATACTGGTATTTGCTTTATTTTCACTGTAGCACAAGCACAATTCCCTCATGTAGATATTTGCTTCACTTTATGTTCACCTGGAAAAGTTAGTTATTCGGTATGTTTCCAACAAAAGTACTCCCACAATGATGCATTTAAAGTTTCCAATTATGCATTATTTTTAAATCGTGTGTAGAAGATACAGGCTTGACCCAAGTATTTTCCATCTAGTTGCTATAAGCGCTTCTTCAAGACCCTCAGTCACATCTCCCAAAGACTGATGTTGAAATACTTGTCATCTGGCTTCACAGCGCACTTGTGTCATATCCAAATCATGTTTATAAAAATCGAATGAGTAACAGGACATCACATTGAACCATAGTACTGGTACAGTGTCAAAATATTGCAACACTTCCATGTGTACCTGATGATCATTAGACAGACACAAATGTAAGACTGAATGTACTGGTGTTATGTTGGAATATAAATCAATCAGGCGAATCACTTTGAAGATTATAGCTGCTATGACTCCAGCTGACCACCAGATGTCACCGGTACGATCTATCTTATGGGGCTTTGAAACTTCGACTCTTTTTCCAAATCAATCAGCCGAAAGCCTCAAAAGCTTCACAAGGCTTCATTGTCCCATCTCTAAGTATAATCATAATAATGTTAACTATTGTGTTCTTAATACACATAGTGTCATGTCTTGTTTCGTTCTGCCCTCTGCTGGTCATTTGTTTCCTCTCCTTTTTAGTTTTTGTGGAGTGTCGGCGGGCGGAGTTCCTGTGTCTCAGCTGCAGACAATCCTAATCAGCAGGCTATTTAGACACAGAACTCACGGGTGGAAGATTGCCAAGTTATTGTTCTTGCTTCTTGCCATTGCGGCAGCATTTTGTTACTTTCGTGCTTTTACCTGTTATCGCCTAGTTCCTGCCAGCAGTACTTTTTGTCTTCTGTTGTTTCTTGTAAGTACTGCTGTGATTGTTCTGATTGTTGATTTGTACATACCTTGTGTAGGTCTTTTTGTTTTCATTCTTAATCTTGGTTAGTAGCCTATCTTCCTCCCGTGGTACTCCGCCCACCTTCCTTGGTTATTTATTTAGTTTTTCTGTAGGTACTGAAGTAAATATTCTGTTTCAATTTAATTATAACTGTTTTGATTTAGTTATAACTATTTAGAATTGGGCAAAATTGCTTTGATTTACTTAGTGTAGTTTTGTGTGAGAATTCAAATGATGTGAGGGGGTTGGTTTTCTTTGTTCTCTCCTACAGAGCATGAGATGGGGGGAAAAGCGAATGTGTTAATTAGACCCTTTGTTTATAAGACGGCTCCTCAGAGTCTCTCTCTCTGTCTCTTTTGTAAACAAAGGCTACTCTTATCTGATTACCTGTTTTCAATCTTGGGACAAAGAGGGGGGTGGGGGCAGTTGGTCAACTGTATTGAGATATCATGTGACTATGGGAGGGACTTCTAGGACAAAGGATATTACACACGAGCGGAGGGAAAAACGAGACAGATGGGAAAGGAGATGAAGCCGGAAAACTCCAATCTCGTCTGTCCACAAATTTGTGTAATAAATCCTAGAAATATCTCTTTTCACAGATCTCATTGTATGTTTTATTAATCAACGACATGAACACGAAAATAGTAAGAATCCTTCAGTACACGTTGACCTTTTGTCACATCGCTTTTTGTTAGTGTTCAGTTATGCATCAAGCTCCTTTTGTTCAATAAAAACTGTAAACCTTGCCCACCATTTGAGTTGCATTTGAATCCTTCACCTGCGCTTTTGCCCACGCCTAACAGAATAACTTGACCATAACATGGATCCAGCAAACTCAGAGCAAGTGTTACAGGTTTTGTCAAGCCAACAAGAGCTTGTTAGTCTACATGATCGCTCCCTCCGGGAGATCATGTCAGCTATCAACGTGTTGACTAACAACCTCTGCTTACACCAAGATCAGGTTTGCGCTCACCTTTATGCTTTCACGCCGGTAGCTTTTCCAGGCGAACCATCCATTCCTCATCCGTCACGATATACAGGGGAACTTGGTTCATTTGGTCAATTCCTCCATCAATGTTAATTAGTTTTTGACCAACAGCCACAGACTTGCGCAACTGAGCCCCGTGATTTAAGGCGAACTGGCTGTACGAGACAAGACAACTAATTTGAAAGACTTGATGAGCTTGGCTATTAGACTTGATAATCGCCTTCGTGAAAGGAGACTTGAACGTGACTTATAGTTCCAGAGCCAGCCAGCGGGAGCGATGGCAGTGCCACCTGCTGTGGATACCTTGCTACTAGGGGGAGGACTGCTGAGCTCAAGGGAAGGCATCCGGCTCATGAGGGCTCATTCCTTTCTGTACTGTGGGCAACCTGGTCATTGGGTTTCCACTTGTTTCGCAAAACCATCCCAGGCTCCAGGAACGATCATCAGAATTTGTTTTCCATTCAACAAAGTGGTTCAAAGGCCCATCCTCTGTACTCATCCACCTGACAACATCTGTCCATAGACTGTGAGTATCCCGAGGCAGATGTTGCTCCTACAGGAACAAAGGGCGATCCTTCTAGTAAAACTTCAACTCCCGTAATTATTTCCAGCAACAGCATGGAGGTTACAGCATTGGTTGACTCTGGTGCAGATGACTGTTTTGTGGACTTCTTGGTCATTGAGAGACTCGGGGGCAGTCTCATCAAATTAGACTAGGCCGAGGAGGTGCGCGATCTCAACGGGAATGGGCTTTTTGTTGTTACACACGAGCCCAAATTGTTGGTTAGTTTTGTCCGGTATCCATCATGAGTCTAGATGTTTTTTTTTGTAATGCTTTTGCTTTTGCATGTCCGCGCCTGTAGTACTGGGGCTAACCCGGCTTAAAATTCACAATCCAAACATAAATTGGCAGATAACTAAAATAGTCAGTTGGAGCTTGTTCTGTCATTGTAACTGCTTACATGCCACTGATTTTGTTTCACAAAAAAAGAGTTGGCTCTAATAGATTTGTCTTCTGTGCCCACTGAATGGGAGCCGGCTTCTTTTTTTATAGACAAGAAAGATAAAACGTCCGTGCATAGACTACAAAGCGCTCAATGACATAACTGTAAAGAATAAGTATCCTTTGCCACTTATGGACGGACTCCTGCATTTACTCTGCATTCTGCCTCCATTTTTACCAAACTAGACCTGCGCAATGCTTATCATTTGGTAAGGAGATCAGTGGAAGACGGCGTTCAACACTCCCATGGGGTATTTTGAATATCTGGTAATCCCCTTCGGACTTACTAAAGCACCTGCGGTTTTTCAGAATTTGATAAACTATGTTCTCCATGACATGATTGGCCGGTTCTGCATCGTCTATTTGGATGATATTCTTATATTTTCCAGATCCCTCGAGGGACATCAGCAGCATTCGGCTGGTGTTGCAATGGCTACTTGAGAACCGGTTGTACGTAAAGGTTGAGAAATGTGAATTCCACTCTCCTTCTGTTCAGTTTCTGGGGTTCATTGTGGAGAAGGGCCAGTTGAGAGCTGATCCAACCAAAATCTAGGCTGTGGTCGAATGGCCGTCCCCTACATCAAGGAAGCGCTTGCAAAGGTTCCTGGGGTTCCCCAATTTCTATAAGCGATTCATCCGCAATTATAGTTGTAAGGCAGAACCTTTGACAAAGGTCACATCAGTAAAGAAACTTTTCAGTTGGACCCCAGAAGCTGAGTCTGCGTTTGAGTTAAAACGTCTGTTTAGCAACGCACCCGTTCTTTCTCACTCTGATCAACCTTTTATTGTAGAAGTGGATGCCTCGGATTCAGGAGCAGGGCCAGTTCTGTCACAGAGGACCTCAGTCGAACAGAAGGTTCATCCCTGCGCCTTCTTCTCGCATCGCCTCAGTCCTGCGGAACGCAACTATGATGTTGGTAATGGGGAGCTGCTTGCCATTGTTATAGCACTTCAGGAGTGGCGGCACTGGCTGGAGGGTGCAGCTCAGCCTTTCGTGGTGTTCACTGACCACAAGAACCTGGCCTATATCTGAGCAGCACGAAGACTGAATCTGAATCTTGGGCCCTGTTCCTAACCCACTTCAACTTCACAATTACCTACCGCCCGGGTTCCCGCAACATCAAACCTCAGTCCTGCGGAACGCAACTATGATGTTGGTAATAGGGAGCTGCTTGCCATTGTTATAGCACTTCAGGAGTGGAGGCACTGACTGGAGGGTGCAGCTCAGCCTTTCGTGGTGTTCACTGACCACAAGAACCTGGCCTATATCTGAGCAGCACGAAGACTGAATCTGAATCTTGGGCCCTGTTCCTAACCCACTTCAACTTCACAATTACCTACCGCCCGGGTTCCCGCAACATCAAACCTGATGCCCTGTCGAGAAATTTCAGTTTGGATGAGGTGGACACCACCCCTTGTACCTGTGGAGAAAAGGGTGACCAACGCCTTGAAAGACATTTGTGTGCCGGGGGGATGTCCAACTGGCAAGCTGTTTGTGCCACAGGAGCTAAGGAGATAAGTTTTGCAATGGGGACTGAGTCTAAAGTCGCTTGCCATCCTGGCATAAACCACACATGTTTCCCAGAAGTTCTGGTGGCCACGGCATGTTCTGTTTGCGCCCGCAACAAGTCGTCTCACCGTTCCCCAGCTGGTCTGCTACACCCATTGCTCATCCCGTCTCTCCCATGGTC